>NC_056740.1:355374236-355624236 GCF_019279795.1 Protopterus annectens
CACTTATAAACCCTAGCACTAGACCCTTCTATACTGTACAGAAGGACAAGGCTCTCTATTCGACCTTACCAGCCATTCAGTAAAACAGTTCACTGTACCTATCCAGGCATGTCCAAAGGGCAGTTTCAGGTGTACTTTCCAGTCCAAGTGGTGAATCTGGGCATTTTGAGGCAATGTTAAAACTGCCTCTCCTACAGACACACAGCACCTCTCCTACCACCAAACACTAATTCATAATGAGATGCAATTATACAGCCAAACTGGAGGCTAAAAGCTCTCTCAACCCCTGACTGGATCATGTCAAGAAGAGAAGAGAAATACTTGCATCACACACACTCTCACACATAGACCCCACCCAGCCAGACAAAAACACAACACACATAAATACAAACATACAACATACTAAATAAAAAAAAAAAAAAAAAGCAGCAAGCAGCAGAGACCAGCAAACATCCACAACAACCTCCCTCCCCAACCAAAACCATGAAACACAAATACCACAAAACCAGTGCTGCTAATCAATCACAGCCCTTAAAAAAAAAAAAATAACACATACTAGTAATAGAGACACTCTATAGTCATACACACTGGCGTTCCACACGCTCCTGACAAGGGCAAGGTTACTGTTAGAGACCAGTGTCAGGTGCCAGGCCACATAACACAACAACAGCACTCAACACACCTCAACTCAGTACAAATATGAACAATGAAATTGATGACTACTGTCCTTGCCTCCCTGAGCAGTACTCCCTGAGATTATATGAAGACTGAGAGAGAGTGAAGAGATGCTCAAGCTGGCTCAGGATGATGTAGCCCTGGCTGGTATGACCCAAATTCACTCATTTTCCCACAATCGGTACCACGGTATAAAGAAAAAAAAATATTAATCAATCAACAACAGTCATTGTTCTGATTGGAGTTCGCCGGATCCAGTGTCTCTGCTGTCCTGACCTGCTGATTCCTGGCTGACCTTCTTGCTACTGCTTCAGCTTGCTTTGCACCTGTCAATTAAGGCTTTTTTTCATACTGGCCAAACCCCAGTAGTGCCTTTTTAGGCATGGCTCAAAAGACAAAAAAACCAAACCCACCACCGCACACGTAAACAAAGTCACAAAAAATGCAAAGGGCTATGCAGTGCCAGAACTCTAAAAACTCTAAATGGAAAAAGGACCTTTCCCAGTGGAGAAAATCCAGGAGAAAACAATAACAGAATTAAGACCAGCAATAGGAGACTGCCCCCAGCACTACCAGGCATACCAGGCTACAAACTATCTCCAAACACAACTCTGGACCAACAAAAGGTACATTCAGAAAAGGCGGGCGTATCATATTCATCAAGGATACCCATAACTGAGGCAATCTTCAAAATTGACGTGAACTCAGTAGAGATCACTGCAATCAAAAGCACCCCTCAAAAACATTTCTGGAAACACTCTGCACCACCAGATCACCATTTTCCGCCACGACCCCATTTCCTTCTTCCCAAACACATACCTAAACACACTACAACAACCAAACACTAATATTGGGTGATTTCAAGGACTGCCCAACCATTTACACTTCCTAGGGTATAAACTCAAACACTCTGGATCAACTGGTCAACACTCCCACCAGAGGTGACAACATATTGGACCCGGTCATCACCATCATTGGCGACCGGCGTTCCACACTGGAGGTCAGCCCTTTGCTGGTTAGATCTGACTATAAACAAATCACTTTGGATATCCACATTCCGCCCCCATCCCCGGACAAGGAAACCACTATGAAAAACTTTTCAGAAGCAAACTTCACATTACTTAAGACCGAGGTGGAAAGTTTCAAAGTCCCCATGCTAAAGGATAGCGCTGTCCAAGCTGCAAAATCCTTTACTAATGCATTCTATGGGCACCTACAAAAATGCATGGATCATGCTATCCAAGCAAAGCCAAGACTCACTCCTCCAAGAAAAGGAAACTAGTCTGGTGGACTCCTGCCATAAACAAGCTATACAACAGAAGGAGGAAACTAGTACAGAAAAGAGTAAAATCCCAAGAAGGGAAGACATCCCTGATCAGTATCAGCAAGAAACTACGATCCCTCATAAAAATCATCCAAGGCGGACTTTGAAAGAAAGATTGCCAAGGACTCCAAAGATAACCACAAGGCATTCTTTAGCTATGAAAAGAATCTAAGTGGCAATGCTCAGATCAGCTCGGAGTTAATGCAGAATGGCACAAAATACACTGAACTGACAGATATTACCAAAATCCTGGCAGACAGATTCAGTGCAAACTTCACCCCTCCTCACCCCCAAAAGGGCCGATAACCATACCAGAAGAATGTAGAGCCCCTGAAATCACAAACACTCAGGTTAAAACAGCCTTCTCCAAAGCCAAAAACACAGCATCAATGGGACCGGACGGTGTCCCACGCTGCGTCTTACACGAGCTCAAAAATGAACTAACCCCTCACCTAAACACACTGTTCAAACTCAGCCTCTCCACAGGCTACATACCCATAGAGTGGCACACAGCAATGGTTATTCCACTCCACAAAGGTGGAGCCACAATGGACCCCAGGAACTATCGCCCTATAAGCTTGACTAGCTTGGTCTGCAAGGCTATGGAGTGCATCATCATGGAACTCATTAACAGAGACATTGGGAACCTCCAAACACTGGACCCTACCCAGTTCGGCTTTGTTAAGGGCAGATCATGCCTCCTAAATCTGGTGGACCTCTTTGAGACAGTTACCAAGGCTATAGATAAGGGAAAGGTGGTACACACAGCCTACCTAGACCTCACAAAGGCCTTTGACACCATTCCCCATTCTGGTATTATAGACAAGCTCACCAGCCTGAACATAAACCCCTACATCACAAGATGGGTTGCCAGCTGGCTCACAGACAGAACTGACATGGTGAGAGTTGTGGGAGCTAGGTCCAACTCTAAACTGGTTACAAGTGGCATTCCCCAGGGCTTAGTCCTAGGAATCCTCCTGTTTGGCATATACTTCTCAGAGGTACAGGCAAGCAAAGGAGGACTATGACTAACCAAGTTCGCAGATGACTGCAAACTAGGGGCTATAATTGACTCTCCGGCTGACACAGGCATCCTCCAAAAGGGTCTCACTGAGATGGATACCTGGTGTCAAAATCACGGCCTCAAGCTAAATGCCAAAAAGTGCATAGTCATCCCCTTTAGAAAAAACAAAATACCCATAAACTACCACATAGGTGGTAGTCCCCTAAATACTGAAGATGTAATAAGCGATCTGGGGACCCAAGTAGATAGTAATTTCTCCTTTGATAAGCACATTGCCAAAGTGGTTAGAAAATCCTTCTATGTGGCCCACCTAATGACAAAAGGGGTCACATCCAGATCAAAAGAGGTCATTGTGCCCCTCTACTCATCACTCATCAAAGCAGTCATAAATGCCCCATTTGGGATGTACCTTACAAGACACCTGCAACAGCTGGATAGACCACAGAAGTACCTCACCAAGAGGATCACTGGCCTCAAACAGATGCCCTATGCAGCTCGACTGAAGAAACTCCAGCTGTACTCGGTTGCATACCACCTACTCAGATATTATCTCTGCCTGACATACAAGACCATGTCCAACCCAGAACTGATGGACATGCTCCACCTAAAGAAAACCTTATCCCCTCGAGCCTGTCCTAGAGACTTCCCATGCTTTGGAACAAGATTCCAATCTACATTAAGCAGAGCTCCTCACTAACACTCTTCAAGAGAAACCTTGACGAGTGGATGGGAAACAGAAAGTTTACTCCGGGGATCACTTCAGTGGCTGCGCTGGACAGAGGCACAGGGAACTAATCTAAGAATGCGGCAAAAGCCAACACATTCTGGCTAGGCTTATAAATGTCTTCGGGCAGATAGCCTAGTACCTACCTATGAACCTATAAAATGCTGGGAATCACAACAACTATACATCCTCATTTTACATTCTGTCTAAAGCATGCTGTCAGTCTTTAGTGTACTTCTAAATCAGTGATTCTGTCCAGGGTCCCCAGAACTCTAGGATTCCTCTAGTGTCTGACAGAGAGTCCTCCACAAATTTCTAATAAATTTAAAATTCAGAATGGCTTATGCCAGTTGAAGAATTGCAGTTGTGTAATGCACGGATTCAGCAGCTATGCTGTACAGAAGCCAGCAAGTTTAATTAGCAGAATAATTAGTAATGTTTGCCTGTTGCATTCAAAAGGACCGTAACAATTATTACTGGAAGTACAGAAATACATGTATGACTGAAGGGTGCACACACTATGTCAATGGTTGTAGTATATCAGAGTATTTCCCCCTTATTTAAAGCACAAATTATTCTCAGAGTTCAGTAGCAGTGGTGTGGGCATGAGGGAACAACACCCCATGGAAAAATGTTTGATTGATGCAATAGAGAGTTATATAATGTGCTCTTTTTTTATATCTATCATATATTATGTTACAAAATGTTTAGATTCACACTGATAATATGAAGTTATGTACAGTGATTTCTGAAGTCTGGTTCATTGTCTTGGCAGAATCATAGCAAATTTAATATCATGTTTTAATTCAGTTTACTAAAAAAATCAATACAGTGCAACAACTATGTTTTATTATTAATGATATAAATATTATCTTTATTTCCAAATGTGTCTGTTAAATAATTTATAAATCTGGAACTATTGCAATATAAAACTTGTATAAAATTACATGGTCACAGCATGTACAATGCATGGGTTCTTGGAGAAATATTGATGGATGCTGTAGAGTTCCACTACTAAACAAAGTTTGGAAGGTGCTTATCTAAGTATTCAGAATTAACTAATGCTTAATATACACAGAATACAGTTACTGAATGTCCCTAAACTAGTAAGTATTTCACAATAAAAACACACAGCTCCATTTAGATGACTGCAAATGGACATTTGTCTGAAAATAGTGTTTTTGGGAGCAACACCCCACTGCTACTTAATCTAATCACTTTTTATTTAGATTTTTTAATTTTAATAAACAAAGCAAGAATACAATGTCACACATACAAAATAAACATATATAAATATTAGAAAGATTTAAACAATAATAAATTATATCAATTATACTGAGTTGTAATAATTATTGTGAATTAAAAAATGGCTAAGTATAACGCTTAAATAACTGATCCATATTTAACCATTTGTTTAAAGTGGATGACAACTGCTTGGATACTTTTTTCAGTTCACCATATTCTAGTGAAGTTTACATCCCATCAGCTTCACTTTTTAAGCGATTAATAAATTGTGTTTTAACAGTTTGAAGCCTGAAGCTGTGGACAACACCCAAGGTCTTTTTTCTTTGTTCATTTGCTGCCTACCCTCGGGGTCTTTAGTAGTGGTGAGGAGAATTTATTTCTTGATTTGTTTAAAGTTCTATTTTTCTCTTGTTCTTCTTAGAGCTTATAGATATAATTGAAATTTCTTTATGACACTTTTTAGTGACTATCTTGATAAGTTCCTTGAATTTAAGAGCAGATTCTTTTTCCAGTTTAAGTTGATTACTTTCCTTGTAACTGCTAAAATGGCCCATACTACAGAAAAAAAAATTGTGTGAATTTATACAATCTGATTTAGGTGCATTTATCAATATAAAGATTCAGATACCTTACATTTTCTTGACTACAAAGCTCTAAAGAGTTCTTGAAAATCAAACCTTTTTATTTTTATTACAAATGCAAAAAATATACCAGTCAGCCTCTAAATATTTTTACATCACCAACAACATACTTATTTTATAAGGCATAATAGAAGTTCTGTGTAAGTACTTCTAAGCAAAAATCTTCCAGTATATACTTGAAGATATGAAACCAATAGATGTTAAAATCAAATTGTTAAAAGAGTGATTATTAATAGTATTTATTTTATTGATTACAATATATTTTCATATTTATCATCAGTCTTAATACTTAATTGTAATAGTATCTTATTTAGTTTTGATAATGTGGTAGTTATATTTCCAATCCCATTAATAATTATAAAAAAAAATCTAATAACAATAGAAATTATTCATCGAGGATTATGGTAGCCAAAGTTTTATTTTTTTATTTAAACTAAGATTGCTAATAGTAAAGCACATTCACAGCAGCCACCCACAGCAGATACTCTTCACGATAAAAAATATAGTCCATGAAACAGGTCTTTGACGAAGATAATCCACAGAACAAATCTTCTATATCAAAATGAACCAGATAAAAAACAGATAAGATCCACCATGGAGTAAAATGACTTTATTGTATAAGAGTTAGCGCTTTCACCAATATGGCTTCATCAGACTCATAAAAACAAGAATTTGGCGGAACATTTAAAATACATAGAACTAACTGATTGGTTAACGTCATTGTCTACGACACATTTCATTAAATAAATGTTTCACGTAAAACAATGACTATCAAATAATAAAAAGATTTTTAAAAAGAAATAAAACATCATAAAAACATTTAGCATTATGTCAACACATGATATCTCATGTCTTGACAGATATCAGTAAATACATACAACAATTAAACCATATGTACAATACTTAAAATCATGTTATATTATAGCGCTAGTAACAATTCCTAACAATGACTCAAGGAAGTTCTATAATACTATATCTTAGTCCTTTGCCAACATGAATAACTATATTAACTAAATCGCGACAATAAATAATTAACCTCAAGTCCTGCCTAAGCGTGAGTAAACAGGCTAAATCTGAAATGAATAGAAAACTACCATTAACAAATATATATCTCAGACTTCTAGTTCTAAAATGAATTTGTCATTTAAATCAAAAAATATATATAATAATGTGGTGTCTCTTAAATAAATGCACAGATAATCATTAATAATAGATGTAGTTAGTGCTGTACCAACAGTGCATAAACAAATGTCAATTACAAAAATTTTTTATGTCAATGTAGAAATTCTTCTATTACGGAGTACAGGTTTTAGCGGTACCTTCTCATTTAAACCAGGGGACTTGTCAGCCCTAAACCTAATGATCCACCTTAGTTCGCACTCTTCGGTGTAGTTCTCAAGGTCACCACCCCGTAAACTGGGGTTAATAACCTGCACAACTAAAAACTTAAAGAAATGTTCATGTCCTGCCATTTTAATATGTTTAGCTAGGGCGCTTACCTCAGAGCCAATACGTATTTGATATAAATGCTCCCTAATGCATTCGCGTAATTTTCTATTTGTTTTACTTAAATAGAACACTGTACAATGTGAACATTTCGCAAGATAAATAACATTTTCACTCTGACAATTAGTGGCTGTATGGAATGTATACTCTTGTCCCATTGTAGGATGAATAAAGACTGATGTTAAATCAATATATTCACACTGGTTACATCTGTTGCATGGTACAGTGTTATCCAGTCTAACTATAGAATTATCATTCATACCAACTCATACTGGGTGACAGAGAATACGTTTCAGGTTCTTTTTATTCTTATACAGAAATGTTGGTGTGTTCCCAACAATTCCTCTGATACTATCATCTAAAAGTAGGGTCCCCCAGCGTCTCTTAATTATATCATGAAAAGTTCCAATGTCTGAACTAAAAAATGTAGGGAAGCTTAGCTGAAAGTTATCCCTTGTTAGCCTCACATAATGTGCATCGTTATTATTATCAGAAAAATATGGGACTGCTCTTGTATTTCTTAAAGTACTAGTTTTCTTTATGATCTGATCAACCTCATTGTGTTTATAATTCCTATTAATAAACTTATGGGTGATATGACTTCGTCCTTTGGGGGTGTATATTTTTGTTACTGTTAAAATTACTAATAACTTATTTGTGTGACCAATCAAGATTACATTTACTTACAGCATCTTCTAGTCATAAACATTTATTTTTTATCTATGAAGTTTGACCAGTAATTAAAGTTATTTTCTTTAAGATATGACATTAGATCAAACTATTTGCTTACATAAACAGTGTTAGTATAAGCTATGGGTAAAATAGTAAAAAAATAACTTTTTAAAGATGAATATTTAAAAATAATTTTCCTAGTAGTGCTGAACAATGAATTAATAAAATTTGAATTAGTTAGACTACTAAAAAGGTTTATATTGTATTTAATTGTCCAGATAATTTGATTATTAACAATATTCAAATAATTTGAGGCATGTTTCAATTGAGAGTTTTCACAAATGGATATATGCATTAGTTTCCATCAAACTTCATACGAAGTGTCTAACCAATGTAGAAAATTCAATAGAGCGACAGAATATGTGAAGTTTCAAGGTATAGAAATCCTACGCCCTCATATCTCCACAGTCTAATATGATTAAAAAAGAAGTTCTTTGTTTTATAGGATACCTTAACATTTTAAGTAAAAGTCTATTTAATTTATTAATAATATTTTATCTGGAGCAATAACTATAGAATGAATAATATGGAGAATTTTTGGAAGAAGTATAATTTTTATTAGCTGTAGATGGGTGTTGAATTTAAGTTGATTGTCAATTAGAACACCTAGTAGCTTGGTTTCAGATACCAAGGGTGAAGTGAGTTGTTTTGGTGCCAAGTGATTTATTTTCATCCAATGCTCAGTAATTAAATAACTGGAGAACCAATTTATGGAGGAGTTAAAGGTTGTTATCTATGAGATGTGGTAGGAGTTGACTGGATACACTTTTCCAGGATTTTAGATATAGTACTGTGCATTCATGCATTCATGGATGGAGAGTTGATTAGAATGCTGATATGGCTTTAGTTTCTGAAGGAGTTCTTTTATGGTGGAAGTGGGGATAGGTTAAATGAGAATGAAGAGGTGGAAGATAGACAGTGAGAGATGAGAAAAGTGGTGGAAGTGGTGATGGCGGGGGGGGTTGAGAGAGAGATTAGGAGTAGGTGGTAATGAGGGTGTGTGTGGTGTGTGGGGATGAAGGTTTAATAATAGATCGATGAAAAAATGAGTTGAACTAGCTAGTTAGATAGGTCTCTGGGCTGGGTCTGGGGTTTTTTGTCTGTCAGAGATTATGAGCTTTTTTTTTTATTTTGTTCTTTTTGTTCTTATAGGGCTGGTAAAATCAGTATTTTAGAGAGGTAAAGTTTAAAAGCAGCAACTCTCTTCTCTAAAAGGTAGTGTCTTTAGATGTTCCAATTTTTTGCTTTAGATATGAAGGTTGAAGGTTGTAAAAAAAAATTTGTCATTGCAGGTAGTGATGATGTTATGGGTGGGGATGTGACACTAGAATCCAGTCAAGGATGGGGCACAAGAGGTGTAATAGTATTGATTAGTTGGGAAAAACTAAATAGGTTTGATATAAGAGAGTTGTTTGAGAGACTGGGGAGAGGCCAGTTTTATATTTCGTCCCTAGATTATGGTTTCATTGCTGATATTGTTAGTTAGAGATGAGAGGATGTTTTGTTTTCAAGTGTGAAATATTATCCCTGGGGGAGGGGGATGCTAGACAGATTTTTTATTTTTGCTTGTTAACACCTTTTTCTGGGTCCTGTCTTTTTCATGATTGAATAAGCTAGTGGGAGTAATTTCAGATCTTTTTTATGATGTTTTATATACATGAGCCATGCATGGAGGGTAGGACTTTTGTTGACAATACTTTGTGAGTTTAGAGAAAGTAAATATATTGGCCTGTGTGAGAGGAAGAGGTGGAGTGTGATAAAGTTGTGAATGGAAAGAAGTAGGAGGTTGGGTAAAGGTAATAAAGATAAGATAGTTTAAGATAGTAGTAGTAAAAATAGAGATAGATGTAGTATTATAGGTTAGCTGTAGGTGTGGTTACAATTGGATGATAGCAGTACAGAATTATACAAAGGCCACTATGAAGAAACTTGGATTGAAAGGGAGGGAAATAAGAAGAGCTGGAAACTCAGAGAAGATGATGAGAGAGAGAGAGAAGAGAGGGAGAAGAGGAAGGGCTGAGCAGGAGTTAAAAGATGCAGAAGCCCTAGTAGCAGCAAATGCACATACTTTCTCAGTTTCCACTGGGAAATGGATCTATCTTCAATTGTAAAAACAAATTCCAGTTATTAATGAAAGTTTCAATATCTTTAATAATTATATAATTTTTATTTATAATTTGATATAAAGTATCAAATATATAAATTCCTAGTTATTTAATTTGCCTCTTAATTAATTCTGAATTAAAGTTTGTATTTAGATCATTTTTATTTTGATTTACTGATAAAAATCTCAGTCGTATCATTATTAAACTTCATTTCTGAAATATTTTCAAAAAAGTAGTAGATTTTAAAATGTCTTCAGTAGAACTACATAAGTCTCCAATAGTTACTATAATATCAACAGCAAATAGTTATATTTTGAAGAATATGTGTTATGGATATTAAAACTTACAATGTTCAGATTATTTCTTATATATTCAGTAAAAGGTTTTATACTAAAATTGAATAGCAATGGAGAAAGACAGCATCTTTGCTTCATACCCTTATTAATATTTAAACCTAAAGACAGGAATATACATGTGATGACCCACCACTGTGAACCAGTAATTAAGGAGCCTCAGTCTTCATCACTGGCATCAGTGGGAGATGTTCACTGAGAGGATAACAGGTACACACACAGTATTTCCAGCTGCAGCTCTCTGCATCAAGTGGAATTTCTCTTAAGAGCACACAGAGACCACAGTCAGTCTGGGGATGGTTTCTCCCTCTTCTTCCAGATCCCCAATAAGACTCCCCCTGGCACAGCTATAGAGTTGAGATCTCAGCTGAGTGACCAAGCCAGGACCACCAGCACCTTCTCTGTCCAACCAGTGCTTTGTGTCCCTGTCCAAGTAGCTGATGCACAGACACACACACACACACACACACACACACACACACACACACACACACACACGAGAAAGGCTGGCACAGGTTTACTAGTTATGTCCCCTTCTGCCCAGATTATAAGGTAGTTTTTACTGCCATCAGTCACTCCTGGCTGCTACCTTAAGGCTCGTCCAAGGGTACCCAATATACTGAGTGATATTCATATTAATACAGATGGTAGTTTGACCAAGATCAAGGCTATCAGGAGTGGCCCACACAGTGTCACCAAACAAATATGCAAGTACTCTCAAAACTTAAATATCTCTATACAGATCAGACACAATGAAAGGCTAAAATATATTTAATAATAAATAATAAAACAACAAGACAGTTGTCTTTTTGGCTTTTCCCGGTTAGGAGTCGCCACACTGGAACTCTGGTCCGCTAATGATTGGCAGTCGATTTTTTTATGGTGCTGAGTTGCCAGCCTGACGCCCAACCTTCAGCAAAGGCACGCCCATTCACACATGTCTATTCACTGTGAAAAATTGCAGTCAAACCCAGGAACACCAAAGGTCCAAGTCAAGTCAATATGCAACATACAAAATAAAATAAATAAACTCCTTGGACCACCACAGGTACAAGCATAGAGTTTATATTAGTAAAGTTTTATGCCGGTACCTGTGGTGGTCCAAGTAGGTTTTTGTTTTATTTTTTTATATTTACAATGACATCAGAGTTCAGAATCACAGGAAATATTTAAAACAACGTTGAAGGACAAACTCAAATAAATAAATAAAAATATCTAAACTAAGCATCACTATATTCCTGACTGTATGTAAGAGAGTTACACTGTTCCCTAGAAACTTACTGCATTAGAACAAGGCAGATGTGGTGAAAGGTTCTTGTTTCTGGTGTCAGGTCCAAGACAAAATGCAGAATGCTCTGTCTCAGTAAGGGACTTCTCAAAATGATATCTAAAATATTACTGCTGGGATAGCTTGCAGAATGACATAATTTCTGATCATCTGACTTCTAGTTCTAATGAAAACCCCTATTGCTGAAGCTGGGCAGTATTTAGCATCTAACTGTAAAAATACTCATACAAGGGGTTTTGCTCAGATCTTTGGCAGATACTGGAAGTCATAAAACAATTACATTCCTTTATGCTTCCAAAGTAGCAATTAGTGCACTCCAAAGGCAATAGAGAAAGCTTCCTAGTACAGACTTTGTGTCTCTAGCTGCACTGAAACATCTTTATGGCATAACCTATAAAGTCATTTAATTTCAGATATTTTTCTAACGTTTGTGGACTGAGGTCAACCTCCTGTATTCCAGTTTCCACTGTTAAAATATATACATTTAAACATTACAATAGTGCATATACATTTCTGTTCTCTTCCAGTAGGGCACACTGTGGCTACATTTTAAGCGCCAGCACTTTACAAATACCTTTTCAACACAAACATCTGTATAGAGCAGTTTGATATACACATGGCATACAGTTCTAATACATGTGTAACACAAGCATCATATATAACTTAGTTTGATATTCACAAATGAGATATAATTATTTACAAAATTCCAGCTAGTTGTGCTGGCAGTACCTCCTTTTGTCGCAACACTAATTTTGGCACATGCTTTAAAACCCATATACATATTTAATATTAAATTAATAAAATCATTAGGAAGGCCATAAAACTCTAAACATTTAAAAATATATTTCCAATTAATGATATAAATTGCTTTCTCCAGATCTAAACTTATAATAATTTACTTTTATTCACTTTATCATACACTATAACAGCTATTAATTTATTTATATTATTGTGAGTTTTCCTATAAAGAATACATTTTCTTTGATCATTATATAGTAGATCATTTGCAAAGATTTTTATTATGTCAGTTAAAATACACATAAACAATTTATAATCTGTATTAATAATGAGATAGGACTATAAGATGTGCACCTTGCAGGATATTTTCCTTGTTTAAGTATTACGGATACTAAGCAATAGTTCCAGGATGGAGGTATTTCACATTCATTTTGCATTTGAATACAAATCTTCCAAAATAACAACAGCAGCATGTCATGTAGTAAAAGTTGATGAATTTCTGAAATAATGCCATCATGTCCTGGAGCCTTATTACTTTTTAAATTGTTCTTTAAGTTCATTATAGGTTCATAGGTTCATAGGTGTGTACTAGGCTAATGGCCCTGCAGCCTTTACAAGCCTAGCCCATAGAAGTACCCTGGCATTGTGCCGCCCAATGTTAGTTCCCAGTGTCTCTATCAAGTAGAGCCACTGGACTGATCCCTGGGGTGAACTTTATATTTTCCATCCACTCATCAAGATTTCTCTTGAAGAGGGCCAGTGAGGTGCTCTGCTTGACATATATGGGAAGTCTATTCCAGAGCATGGGCAGTCTCTGGGTTATGAACCTGTCCCACCAGCATTTTCTGTTGATTGTGGTAATGAGGTTGAGGTCTCTGGAGTGTGTGGTGTGGAGGGATTGGGATTTCTTTAGATGTAGCATTTCTAACAGAGCTAGGTCACACGTGGCTGTGTAAGTCAAGCAGAGATCGCCTCTTAGTAGACGATATGAGAAAGAGAATAGCTGGAGTGTTTTGATTCTGTCCTTGTAGGGCATGTGTTTAAGGCCTAGGATCATCTTTGTGAGGAACTTTTGTGGCCTTTCCAGCTGTTGCATGTGTCTAGTGAGGTACATGCCAAATGGGGCATTATACTTGATGACTGGCCTAATGAGGGAAGAGTAGAGAGAGATAATGACCTCTTTCTTCTTGAATGCAAAACCCTTGGTAATGAGGTGTGCCACATAGAAGGACTTTCTGACCACAGAGGCAATGTGGTAATCGAAGGAGAGGTTGCTGTCAGCCTGTGTCCTCAGATCTCTTATAATGCCTTCAGTGTTCATTGGGCTCAGATCAATGTGGAAATTAGTGGTAACTGAGTTTTTTCCAAAGGGGATAACGATGCAAATTTTTGGCATCAAGCTTAAGGCCATGG
This sequence comes from Protopterus annectens, assembly GCF_019279795.1. NCBI lineage: Eukaryota > Metazoa > Chordata > Ceratodontiformes > Protopteridae > Protopterus > Protopterus annectens. Next base: position 355,388,005 of record NC_056740.1, read on the forward strand.
TTTTAACACCAGTCATTGGTTACAGTGAGGTCTTTCTGTAGGTTGTCTACATCACTTGGGGAGTTAATAATGGCTCCCAGCTTACAGTGTCTGTGGACTTGGTCAGCCAGGGTCCCTCCATGTTGGCCTGGACTTCTGAAAAGTAGATACCAAACAGGACAGGACCCAGTACCGATCCTTGTGGCATTCCACTCGTGACTGGTCAGCAGTCTGACTTGGAGTCCGCTACTTTCACACTGTGGGTTCTATCTGTAAGCCAATTTGCAACCCACCTAGTGATATAATGGTTAATGTCTAGTTTGGTGAGTTTATCAATAATTCCTGAGTGAGGAATGGTATCAAAAGCCTTGGCCAGATCAAGGTAGGCTGTATGAACTGCCTTGCCCACATCCACAGCTCTGGTGGCTGACTCAAAGAAGTCAACCAGGGTGAGCGGGCTTGAGTTTGGAGATTCTCTATATCCTGGTTAATTAGGTCCATGATGATGCACTCCATAGTCTTACATATCAGACTTGTCAGTCTAATGGGGTGATAATTCCCAGGGTCTGTAGTTGCTCCCCTGTTATGAAGAGGGATGACTGTAGCAGTGCGCCATTTGGTAGGGACAAAGCCTGAGGTGAGGCTGTGAAAACATAATATTTTTCATTAAGTTATTAATAGTTTACTGTGATTATTTCTTTTTAATGTTATTTAAAACATTTAAAGTGTTATCATCTAGAATGTTACCTTCAATATTCAGTTTTTTTAAAATATTAAATATATTTAAAATATTTTCAATAGCTGATGATTTTTTTTTACCTTTAGTCTCATTAAACAAGGAGTTAATTTGATTTTTTTAACCTAGTAATTTAGATCTATTACAAAGTCTGTGGAGACCCCTAGCAGTAGGCACATAAGAATGAAATTTTATATTTTCCAGGGGCTAACTCACTTTTGTAAGTTATCCCATTTTTTGGATACGTATGCATTTTAAAATAATTCCATAACATAGCATTACTAATTCATTTATTATTATTTAACTCCACGTATTCTGAAATGTCTTTAATCTTGCAATCTTTAAAATCAGATTGATTAATTAAATATATGGGAACTCTATAAGTCATTAAGAAAGTTGTATTAGTAATCTGTAAATCAATGCATAAAGCATTATGATCTGAAAATGGACAAGAAATAACTTTATTTCTTTCAATTTTGTATTGCAAATCTGCACATCTCCAAAAGCTTAGGACTCCATGTACTGCAACCAGAAAGCACACAAACCAAGAAACTAAAGGCAAAACACTGAATATGAATTAATAAACAACCAAATCAGCTTACTGAAGTGATTCCAAACCAGTACGGTCATATTCCAAAAACAGAAATATTTTATTTAGCTTTAGTTTAGCACTTTTGTCCAATATCTTAGGACTTCAGAAATCAACCATAAACAAGTCAAACTCCTACAAGTTATATATAAGATATATTACTATACATATACTCTGAACTATATAGTATAAAAGATTTTATTAATTAAATCATAGATTAAGTCTATTTAGTAGTATAGTTGCTATTAGAATCAATTAAGTATTCAATTATAACCTTTAATCAGTAATGATATTTTGAATAGTTATGTTATTTTATAGTTATTGTTAACAATACTAAGATCCCTCTTATGTTTACACTGTTCATGAAGATTTAACATGAGTGACTGCAGTCACTGGCTGTAATTTTATTGTTAAACAAATAGCAGGTACTAAGTGCTCGTGGACAGGTCGTTCTGCCTGAGATTTTGGCCAATGCTACTAATTAAACAGTATTTAAGGGGCATGCCATTAATATTTTTGATTCTGCGATTGCAATTCTTCTACTGGCATAAACCAAGCTAAATTTTAATATTATTTGACTCAGCTTTGGGAAATGAAAGTACAAAATGATTGCATCATAATTTATGGTACTGGTAGAAGCATTTCAGTGCTGCTTTGATCACTGCCAATAGTTTATGCCAAGTGTTATGCTTTTTCAGGATGCTATCCTAAATTATTTAATGAAGAAGTGAAGAAGTGATGGAAAGACAGAAATCTGGATGTAGGACCCTCATCAATTCTTCTAAGTGTGAGGTGTACTGTTTCTTAGAGTCATTCCTGCACCAAGGCCAATGTGACTTTTCTATGAGCTGTCAGGCCTTCAACGGTTTTCAGGTAAGTAAACTAACAGCAGCAGAAGATTTAGCAGGAAGAATGATATACAATCTAGAAAGATGAATGTCCTTGACTAAAATGTAAGCTAAACGTAATTAATTATGTAGGACTTCAAATGCTGAAAGACAGGTAGCACAACCATCAGTCCTAAAAGCAGTTTTTTTTTTTGGCAAATCATCAAACCTGCATGCTGCAAGCCTGTCCAAAATGTCATTATCATATTCACATCTAATGGCTCTGCAGTTCGTAACAGTTTGTATAAACACATATGACATGATTATCATATGAATGGCTCTTGAATATGCCAAAAGATGTATCATTTAAATGTAAGGTGTGGTCAGGCACGGTAGCACAGGGACCCAGTGGTAAAATGTCTGCTTCATTCATTGTCTGTGTAGAATTTGCTTGCTCTCAGCGTCTGCACAGATTTTCTCCAGGAACTCCAATTTTGTTCCATATCCCGAAAACATATTAATGGCTACATTAAAATGGCTCATATCTATCTATCTATATAGTTATAAAATATATATTCACACACACACATGTGTGTATATATATATATATATATATATATATATATATATATATATATATATATATATATATATATGAGTGTCTCATGAAATAGCTAATGCTCACTTGAGCAATTTCAAAAGTGGGACCATTTTAAAGAGAATATAAAATGATCAAAAATATGGAAAAGTAAAATTATTTATTTTTTTGAAGGGGACAAACCCCGCTGCACTACCCATATGTGGGGTCTGTACCCACTACACTCCTGCTAATTATATATACTAACTCTGTGACCACGCAACAGTGAGGTAAGGGCAAATTCTGTCATATGCAATCTCATTCAAAAGGCTGCTGACTAAAACTTTATGTGAAAGAACATTTGCTTATATGAGCATTTGCTTTTTTCACAGCAGTAAAAAGTGTTTGCTCATATAAATGCTCTTTCAAATTGCAATGATATACATGCATATGTTGCACTAATGATATATGCTTATGCTCTACTTATAAGCTCAGAGCTCAGAATAGGGTGAAGCATGGCATGTATACAGCTAGTGGGGTTTGGCTTTATTGGTCTGACTACATGAGTATAGACTTTAAAAAAAGTGAAAGTAAAAATTCTTGAGATTCAGAACCCATGTAGCTGAAACACTGGTATTTCTTATGGTGGTCATTTGCATATACGCCATGAATATTTACTGTAGGCGGTTTAAAGTATTACACAGTGAAGATTCTAGCTTTGCTGGCTCTTTCTTGTAGTTTTTACTAAATAGCCTGCATAATCTTTTTATGGTAACCATCAGAATTGTTGGGACATACTTTAGTGAGTCTCATAATGCAGAGACTAAATGGCCAATAAAAAAAAAAAAAAATGACAAACTTAAATATTCTAAGCCTGAGAAGGCCAACTCTCGAAATATTCCCTTTTCTCCAAGGCATAATGATCTCAGAGTTAGTATATATAAGTTTGGGGTATGGGGGGGGACTTAGCCCCACATCAAGGGTGCAGGGAGGCTTGTCCCACTGCAAAAAAAAGAAGCTTAAAAGAGAACAGCAGTGTTCAACGTTTGCTCTTCTACGTTTTCATTTTTATTTCAGTATGTTGACACTCAACATTATTTGTGCTGACATTTCAATGGGGAGACATTTTATCCTTTGAATTGTGTGTGTGTGTGTGTGTGTGTGTGTGTGTGTGTGTGTGTGTGTGTGTGTGTTTATATATATATATATATATATATATATATATATATGAATATATATATATATATATGTATATATATATATTTATATAATATATACACTTTGATTCACTGAAAACCCATTTTAATGAATTTCAAAACATACACTTAATCACTGAAAGCTCAAATCACTGGAAACTCATTTCACTGAATCACATTTCACTGAATGTAAGTATTGTTGGGCAAATAAAATGTATATGCCCTTTTCCCCACTGTACTGTGATCCTGGAGTTAGTATATATAGTTAGGGGGTGTTGGGAGCATAGCCCTCCACATTGTGGGGTGTTGGGGGCATAGTTCTCACCTACTTTTGGTTTTATATTGTTAGCTTTCAGTGAAATGAGATTCATAAATATAAAAGCTAAGTAGGTGTGGGACTACACCCCCAACACCCCACCATGTTGGGGGGCTGTGCCCCCACATCCCCCAAACTATATATACTAACTCCAGGATCGCACTACAGTGGAGAAAAGGGCTAAGGCTAATTTTTATTAACATCACTGTAGCCATCGTAAACAGTACTACATTTACAAGCAAAATGGAATATAGTCTTATGTGTGACTAAATCACCTATAGCCAGTTTTTACACAGTTATGTGGCTAGCCTTGACATGATGCACAGTCTGCGATTCATGTTCTCCTATCTCGAGGATAATATGTACCAGAGTTGATGGTCAAAGTAGGGAGTCTATGTCTATACATGTCTTCCCCCACTAGGTAACATCAGTGGTCTGTGCTGCTGCGTACACAGGGAGAATATAGAAATTCCACCCAAGCATTGGCTAGAGATCAGATTTGAACTTTGTACCTTGTGCATAGGAGGTGAAGACCTTAACTATTATGCTTGTGTGTGTATATGAACTTAACTGGTTATGGAAGCATTCTTAGCAGTAACTGATATAGTTAGCTGTTTTATTAACTGTTTGTTCCCATGTATACAATTTCAATAAAAATATTAAAACATTTATCATTATATGGAGCTAACTACTTCCGTGAATTTTATCTGAATATTTGCTAATAGTTTAAGCTGGACAGCATGCATTTATGATAGTTAAGACACGTAACATTTCTGGTTATTTACTCAGTAGGGTCCTTCCAACAAAACAGTGAGGTTACAAATTGTCCATTACCAATATTTTATATTAGGGAATGTTAGGGATACACTATTTTGAGGTTGTTAATCATAGATATCATAGACATTGTAAATAAATTGTGAAGAGGGTGTTCTTGTGAAATCCTCATGATTTCACATCCTTTTGTGTGTTACTTTGGCTGTACTTATTGAAGCAGGGCAGTTACCTAAACTGTTGAAGGGCCAAGTGTGCTTTGCCTTTTTCATCGGACAGAGTCTAGAGGAGGACCGTGACACTGCAAGGGTTAAAGTATTCTGCAGTGAAGGGCCAAAAAACATCACGTCATACCATCCCGAACAGAGTAGTTTAAAACAATATGTTCTTGTTGTGTTGAGATAACTTTTAAGTTTCTCACAGCAGATCGCAGATCCCCCCGGTACCTGGTAATACTGCAGAACGTGGAAGCTGAAGGGGTTCATTGATTCAAGGTTTCTGAGGAGGAGAAGGTCCCCAGTTTGCACTGAGCGCTGCACTGCACAGCTGAGCTGGGTATGTGAGGGGCACTACTGGCTTTAACTGTTTTAAACGTGCTATTTCTTCAAAATGCATGTCAGTCATACTCTTCCTAAAACATTACTAAAGTGCGCTGTCTTACAGACTTGTAATTATTTGTGCTGAATTTATGAGAGCTAAATTTGGACACGTTGCAGTGTAACATTTTAGGACCACTGATTTTATTGTTTCTGACTGGTTCAGTATTTCGGTTTGCTTGTTCAGAAGCGGTTAGCATCCAAGTCTGGTTTATTTTGCATTATGCCAGCATTTTTCACAGACTTCTTATCTGTGCTATAGTAATATTTGCCTGACCGGTTTGGGTGTTTGACGGTTAAGTGGAACCATAATATAGAACCTTAGGCAGGATCAGTATTGTACCTTAAGAATGGAAATAATGCTTTATATGAAAATGTCGGATATTCTGTGGATTTCTGCACCATTACTACTTTCCGAGTGTTTCGTTTAAATTGTTTTGTGAACTGCTTTTGTTGCCTTGTTTTCTTTCAGTATCAGTGGAAGTCTGTTCCTTTTTTAGACAACTCTTTACATGTGAAAAAGAACACAGTAAAAAAAGAAATCTGTTTTACTTGTAGAGTTTGAGGTGATGATGAAGTGACTTACAATTGGAGGTGCTTAACAAAACTTAGGAGTTGCAAAAATATTTGCCGAAGGATGCAGCTGTTTGGCTTCTTTGCAGAGCTGCCTGTTTGGGGTAACTTTTACAGCACGAGTGCTTATTTGCATGTGTGTATAATAATCTTTTTTTTTTTAATCGGCTGCCTTTTATGATTTATAGTGATTGTATTTTGATTATGTTTTACCTGAAGTCGAGTTGGAACAAACTTGCATGAGTTACTTTAAAAAAAACATTTATGATATAATTTCCTCAGTCAGTAAAATAAGTAAACTTGTCGGAAAATACAGGCAGTCCTGTGGCAACGAAGAAATTGGGCACACATGTTAAGTAGTAAGGATAGCTGAAAGGCATGATACACAGACAATGGAAACTGTAGTTTTACGGCTTGGATATACACGATGTAAACAAAACCAACAGCAAAGGCACAAGAAATTTGATTGATTATGATTCACAAACATCATTACAGTAACTCGGCAGCATTACCTCCTTTCGTTTCCCCTTTTTCTGAAGTACGGGGGATCTGAGTTGAGCTACACAGGGTCCATTTGGCACTGTGTGTGCGGTGGGGTTTGCAGAGGGACGAAGCAAGTACCCCTATAAAAACGCTTATTTGGCACTGAAACTAATTTCTGACGTGTACACCAGGATATACACACAATGAGTGTTGCGGATAGTTATTTAAAAGCACCTCCTTTACAAATGCCATTATTTGTTTGATACTATTATACGTGTATTTATTTGTTGCGTTACAGCTATTACAGCTGTCAAGTGCAGGGTTAAGTGTAAGTAACAACAGCCTCAACATCCCTCATTATATAAAAAGATGCCCCGAGGCGAAGGGAATGAATACAAGAGAGGGATGCGTGCATGTCAACTGCCCCTGATTCTGCAGAAAGAACCTGATTTTTCTTTATTTTTTTTGCCCTGCCCCTTATAACATTTTTGATTTTCTGGTAAATGACTGAGGATTACAATCAGCCGATAAAACCAGGCATCAAGAGTTTCGTGCTCAAAAAAATGCAAGTTGGTGCAAAACCTTTTGTTCTACTGATCTTTTAAATGAATTAGGGTAATATTTAAAACACACCTCTGACATTTTGCCTCAATCCCCCATTATTTTTGTTTTACTTTGTCCAGAATTCTTAAGCAATACAGTTGAGGTGAGTACGACTGAAAAGCAACTGAAGGGAAGGAAGTATGGGTGATGAGCGTAGTACTTGGGAATTGCAAAGACTCCAGCAATGCCAACAGAAGGGAAGGTGGGAGACCAGGAAGGATACATGGACTGAGTGAATGTCGGAGAGGGTGCTGATAGTTACCTAGGGAACATCAATGTCAGTCACGGAAAGGAACACATGGGTTCCAGTTGCTGCACAAGCCATCTTATTGTTATTAAGTTACTTTATTGAAACATTGTACTGCATCTGTCTTGCTCAAAAACCGTTGTAGACCATAGAGTGTCACCAGTACACCAAAAAATCTGGCAAACAACATGCTTCTTAACCACTTTTGTAACTGTTTGCACTGTTTTTAAATACCTGTAAGAATAAATAACTCAACTTCTTTGCTCAAGAATCAAGAGAAAGCCAAAATATTTGGGGGAAATGACCAAAAATAGAGTCCATTTTTGAATATTTATTCTAATTCATTTAGAAAGTTAACAGAACAAAAGATTTTGCATTGATGTGCATGTTCTGAAGAATAAGTAGTATGAAATGTCAACGTCTGGCATTATTGCTTGACTTTAATCCTCAGTGATTTATCAGCAAATCAAAAATGTTATGAAGGGTGCAGCAATATGTAAGCCAAAATCAAGGATATTTTGCTTAATCATGAACAATTGAGTGGATGTTGAATTGTTTTTGTCTGGCAATGCACAGAGCATGACAGGGGCCAGCCAACTACCATAAAATGTCTGAGAGAAAATAGAACAGCTTTAAACCCTGTTTGACACTTTACTCTGTCACATATCTCTCAGTTATTTCTAATATTTATGAATGTCTTTAACTTTGGCTCAAAATTTTGCTATATTTTTCTAAAACTGGAATTTCTTTTTTTTCCAGAAAAGGTTGTGGATTACAGCCAGTAAATACTGACAGTCATTACAGATACAGACTTGTTTTGCATCAGAAATCATCATTATTGTCCTTGGCAACCCCCTTTTTCCATTTTACACAGGAGTCAGGGTGTCATATCAACTGTTGCTAATTCAGAACCAGTCTCCTGCCTTCTTCAACAGTCATGTCCAACTGTCACAGGTCTTCTGTTATGCAGTCTGTTTATCTATTTGCTGGGCATCCTACCCCTCTCTTGCATTCTTTCTGTCTCTCCCAAACCTATTTTACCAAAGTGCCTCCTGCTTTCCTGCATATGTGGTCAAACTCTGTATCTTTTTCCTTTGATCTTTTCTACAGTTAATGTTACTCTGGCTTCATCTATGATATCCTTATTTCTCAATTTGCCCCAGGGTGTATACTCCTGTGTTTTAATTCAGAAAATATATGTTAACTTACATCCTCTTTTTCTATGAAGATTCTAAGTTAACAGTAACAGTATTTAAAAAGTGTCCATAAAGTGGGATCTTTCCCCTAATTATTTTGGCTTTATCTCCTCAGAATGCCACTTCTGTCTGTGTTCTAGTCAGGGCCAGCCTTAGGCAAATTGGGCACAGTGGTGCAGCAGTTAGCATTGTTGCCTCACAGCAACAGGTTCTCCAGTTCGATTCCTGGCTGTGGTGCATTCGGTTTGGAGTCTACATGTCTGCCTGTGTTCGCATGAGTTTCCTTCTGGTGTACTGGTTTCTTCCCACATTCCAAAGATATGTATTTGGAGCATTTCTCCTCGAGTCTCCACTGAAAATGGGCTTTCCCAGCTGGACTTTCCCATTAAATAAATAAATAAACTGGACCATTTTGGCCCAATAAGGCCCAGCTGTCTGAGGGGGGCCCCACACTAGACTATGAATGAGTCATTATACCTTACATGACCCAGAGATTTTCCTGAGAGACACTACAGGCATTTTTTTTCTGTAGTCTTGCTCCCATAGCACTCACAAATCCAGTGTTATTGCAAACTGCAGCTTCATGCCTCTTGTATAACTCATAGTGTTACCTGTTTGAACTTCCATAGTACTCACTTGCTGTTACTGAGTTTTTAATAGGGTTTACATCCCAAAACTGTTCTGATTAACCATGTGGATTTGTGTACCACTCCAGAAAAAATGTCTCAGATGATAACACCATGCTTATTTTGAAGACTGATAGAGAGGTGTTGCTTTCTGTTCCTTCTCTTGCTGGTATGGAAGTTATGAATAGTTAGTGTAATACCTTGGCTCTAGATGACTATCACTGTTGAAGTGACAACCTGACCCCATGTGCACAAATGGGAAAATGGGGTTCTGGATGGATGGATGGTTAATAAAATAAGTTACAAGAAATAAATCCATCCTTAATCACATGGGGTCGGGGTGTCACTTCAACAGTGACAATCATCTCAAACCAAGGTTTACACTGCCAGGTGGCTAGCCCTGCCTTGGTAGTTCATCCATACCACTCACCCCTATGGACAATTTAGAATGTCCAGTCCACTTACTGCATGAGTTTGGAATGTGGGTGGAAATTGGAGCACCTGGAGGAAACCCATGCAATGGCAGGGAGGACATGCAGACTCTGCACAGAAGGGATCCCAGCCAAGAATTGAACCTGAGAACCTCTTGCTGTGAGGTGACAACTCTAACCACTGCACCACCACATCCACTCCAAAATAAATTTATTAACAAGAAATAATTTATTTTTAATTTTTTAATTTATTTTACAAGAAATTATTGTGGAATAGTAAGTCTCAGACAGTATGAAAACAAATAAAAGTAAGCATAAAAAATGTACATACTGTTATGTGAGGTAACACTTGATCACTAAGACTTGTTACAGAATGTTATTGATTCAGCAGTATGGCAGAGAAATGCTTGTTGCAATCACACACAGGAGAAAATAATCTCAGAGAAGTGAAATATGAGGTGTGAGTGGAAGAAGACAGAAGTGAACAGAAAAATTATTCATTTTGCTGGAAGTGTTAAAACAGTAACACAGTGAAAAACAACTAAAGAACAATAAACATTAATCAAAATTGATTCAACAGTGGTAATGTAAGAGCAGGCATACAAAGAATGTAAGTCAGAATAGCATGTAGCATGAGCGAGTATAATCATAGGTAGATGTAATTCAAGAATGTGTCAGTAAAATAAGTAGTAGAATAGTGCTGGTACACTGTCATAACATCATATAGTGTAATGTTTCCACTGAGAAAATGTACAAAAAACAAAGTATTTACACTATGTACAATTTGTTTGACATGGGATGGGAAAGAGAGTAAGGCATATGTAAAATGAGATGAAGACAGGGAAGGAGACACAGAAAAGACATAAAAAATAAAGTATAATACAGTAAATTTAAAGGAAAAACAGTGAGGGGAACAAGGGAGAAATGTGAAGCTATCTCCAATCCAGGTTCTGGAGATCTAGGCAGTACAACAAGATTTGGGGACATATTTCCTGGTAAGCCATGATGCCCACATCTTTTGACACACCATGCAGACAGAAGACCTCGGTAGCCCAACAAACAGATGTCTTAAAGTGTAGTTGAGGAGGGTGATAATCCAAAAGTCCAGTAGTTTACTTCTGTTTTAACATGTCTTAGAACAAAATATAAGCTAATAAATGAACCCACTGATTTATTTTAATACACATTAACAGCATACATTTCTGATACCTAATCTGAAATAGTCTTAGGTTTAAGAAGCTATTAAGTGTAGGGGGGTGGTAGATGAGGGACCCTACCCAGATGGTCCAAATTGAGCTCCACAGTTGCTAAGGCCAGCCCTGGTGGTAATACTACATTTTTTATGGCAATCAGAGCTGTAAAACACTTCACAGTCCTACAGTTTTTCTGTAACTGGTTTTACATGGAGCAGATAAAAAGTTTAATGCACTACGAAGAATGATGGCTCATTTGTTATGTGTTCTTGACATCGATACAAAGATTCACCTCATAAACTTTGCTTCATTGTACTCTAGAGATGAACTTATTGATATCCATGCCTTAGACGCATAGCAACTTGGTTAGGACTAGTTACTCAGGCATAACCCTCTATATTATGAATACATCACAACTTCACAGATCATGATATCCATATCATTGTGGAGAGAGCATTTAGGAAGATTACCTCGGCATGTCAGTATACCCTATTGTATTATATTAGGCATGAACTGATCTTAACCCTCTTTAAGAAAATGCTGAGAAATGTGAACCAGATCCATGCAAATGTAAATGTTTTTAAAGATGTTGGTCAATAGAAAGCTGACTAATTGCATTTTAGGTCATTGCCATGTCCATGCTTCTTATTTTAGATTGTGTTTTCACTATGATTATAATCTGTTGTCTCCACATATATTTGTTTCTAGTATTTGATGTCTTTTTATTACTTTGTAATTATTCTGTGTGTCATTTGCCTGGTTGTGGCTAATTAGATCACTAACCAGGTTAAATCATTTGTGGAAATGAGAGAGAGAGGAGCAAAAAATGAGAAGTATAGGTTCATAGGTTCATAAGTTCATAGGTTCATAGGTTGGTACTAGGCTATCGGCCCTAGGGCCTATACAAGCCTAGCCATAACAATTCCCTGGCTATTTCTTCCCACACTATTTACTTCCCTGGACCCCTGTCTAGCAGGGTGACTGACGTGATCCCTGGGGTGAATTTCTTTTCTCGAATCCAGTCATCAAGGTTCCTTTTGAAGAGGGCCAAAGAGGTGCTGTGCTTGACATGTATTGGGTGGATGTTCTAGAGAAAGTTAAAAGGCATAGACTGGAGAAATAAAGGGAGGCTTGCAACAATTACTTAGGCCATATCACTCCATAGTTATGCTGCCATTTTTCTGGTTAGGTGAAGAAAGAGAGGAACCAGGCCCCAGATGGAGCATGTTCCGTGGGTGCTCTTAAGGGAAATTGTGCTTGATGTATAGAGGTCTGTATATAGAAATATTGAGTGTATCCATTTGTATTCCAAGTGAATGTCCCTCTCCAGTGTCAGTGGTGAGGATTCAGGCTTCTTAATTACTGGCCCAGCATGGGGATGTCACATATTGGTGAGCAGTGGTATGATTATTGAACTTCTGTAGCCTTGAAGCAGTTGTCACTAAAGGTGTGCATTCTCTTAGCAGTCGCAAAGCAGACGTTCAGAGTTTCATATCACAACATTTTTATTCATTTATTTTGTGTTAGTTTAGTTTAATCAGGGAGAAAAGGTAAAAATCTCAGCAGAGGATTATGGCAAGCTGACAAAGAACCAGTTGCCAAGGTGTGCGAAGCCAAAGGACTGGTGTATGCCAGCCTGACTAAAGAGGAAATGATTTCATCCTTAGTTGCAGCTCAGACCATCAACCAGGAGGATAACCAGACTGATGATGGGAATTTGCAGCCTTCAGAAACAGGACAGTCCACCTTTGCCTCAGAGGACTTAAAAATCCATTTGGAGTTAGAGAGACTTGAACTGGAGGTAAACATTTGGAATTAGAATCAGCAGAGAGACTGGCGTTTGGAGGCTAAAGAAAAGGAGAAACAGATGGAATTAGAATCAGCAGAGAGACTGCAGTGTTTAGAGGCTGAAAAAAGGGAGAAGCAGCATCAACATGAGAGGGAGATGCTGACTCTTTGCCATGGTCATGGAGGATTGGGGAAGGGAATAACTGAACCCTAGAAGAAATAAAGGTCAGTAAATTTCTTCCCCAGTTTACAGACTGTGATAATTTTTATAGTTTTATTCATATATTTGAGAATGTGTAAACAGTGTAATGTTGACCAAGAGCTCCGGGTATGGTTCCTGACCCCCTTACTCCATGGTAAAGCTGTATCTGCTGTTTCTAAATTGTCTGATCTTGATTGTTTAAACTATGACAAAGTCAAGAAATGTTTACTTGAATGCTTTAAGTCAACACCTGAAACTTACAGAAAAAAGTTTTATGAGCACAGACGCAAGGCAGATGAAAGTGTGTTTGTGATTATATTGCTGAGTTAAGCACTTATTTTCATAGGTGGGTGAGTGGGTGTTAGGTCACCACTTTTGAAGGGCTGGCAGACCTTTTGGTGAGGGACCAAGCCCTTAGCACTTTGTCTGAGGACATAAGATTCTGGTTGGCAGACAGAAAATGTAACTCTGCAGATGAGTTGGGGAAGAAAGGGGATCTATACTTAGCAAGCAGGGCATCACTGCACTTAAAAGGGATACCCAGTGCTGCAGATAGATATAAGGGAACCCATGGTGGGCAGCCTAAACCATGCCAACAGAGTCTGCCAGTAACAGGGGAAGCCACTAGTTCAGGTACATGACCAGGATCAAGGGTTAAATGTTTTAAATGTAACCAGTGGGGCCATGTAGCATATAGATGTCTATGGAGGCAAAGTGGGGAACAAAAGGTTGGGGAGCCAGCAAGTGGGAATAACAATTTGCCAGTGATAAGTTGTCTGAAGACAACAGCAGTACCAAACTATCACAAGAGGTTATATCCTATCATAGTGGATATAAAACAAGCTACTGCTAAGAGAGACACAGCCTCTGACATAACCAACAGTACTTGTTTGGATAGTCCACTGCAGTCAGAGCTTTATGAGGGATCCCATTCCAAATGCCTTTGTCCAGGGTTCACCTTGTCTGGGAGGGTGGAAAAGGAAGCAAGCAAGTAGGTGTGTTTGAGGATATTAAGGCAGTATTTGTGTAAAACACAAGTTTATTTAACATAAAATACTGCTGAAGTAAAACCAGCTAAGTGCTTTTGCCAAAAAACATGAATTGGCTTCATCAGAGTCATTTGATTATGACGTAACTTCCTTTTTATACTCTAATTACTTAAGCAATTATTCATGATTTAGCTTGCATCAATGAAAATACCCTGACTAAACTTACAGGCATACTTCCCCTGAATATGTAATATACATAATAACATGCTGTAAATGACAATAGTCAATACATTCAAGGTAAAAATATTACTGTTGATACTAATTGTGGCGCCCGTGCCCTGGCCCAGCAATCAAGGAGCTTCAATCCTCACCACTAACATCAGTGAGGGGCGTCTCATATAGGAGAAATGATAATAAATACACACAGTAAAGTGCAATTTCCCTTAAGAGCACACAGAGATCACAGTCAGTCCAGGGCTGGTCACTCCCTTGCTCTCCAGATCCCCAAAAAGACTCCCCACTGGCACAGCTATAGGGTCCAGATCTCAGCCTAGTGGGCAAGCTAAAATCTTTAGCACCCTCCCTGTCCAACCAGTGCTTTGTGTCTCTGCCCAAGTAGCTGATACATACACACTTTGAGATAAGAGTTTATACAACCACACAGACACTCCTGGGAAAGGCTGGCACAGGTTCTCCAGCTATGCCCCTATTACCCAGACTATACGGTAGTACTGCCTGCCACCACCCAGCTAATATTTATCAGCTACTCAAAGGCCCTTAAAAGGGTGTCCAATTATTACTGTGCAATATTATTATCCAATTGGTAGTATAACTAAGCAGTCAAGTCTTATTAGAGTGACTTGGTACAGTAATCACTATAAATATGCAATGTACTCTAGAGTTTAAATTATCACTACACAAAACAGCCACAGTTAAAATGTTTTAAAATATTTAATAATAAATAATAAAAACACAAGACAATACTTTCTACTGCACAGTGCTAGTCAAGAGTTCAGAGATCACAGAGAAATAATTAAAATAATTCAGTAGTACAGTTCTGACATCACAGAAAAACACTTAGTGTAATCTTTCTAGTTCCTAGCTATTTCTAAAAGAAAACACAAATCTAAGATAACTTGCATAAGAAAACAGGCAGAGTGCTGATGAGTTGGATGGTCAAGATAAAAATGCTTTATTCTCTCTGGTTCTCTATGTTTAAATTGAAATTGCAGTTCTGATTTACATTACATCATTCTTCACACTTTCCTGGGGTTCCCAGGCTACACGTTACATCATTCTTCACACTTCCCTGGGTTCCCAGGCTAACAGAAACTGGATTTACATTCTTAACATCTCCCTTTTGTTATCTTGCAGCTGGTCAGGAGCAGAGCAATAAAAAATACATTTTGCATGTGTAAATCTAGCAATTTAACTCTTGGTTAAAACAATAGGAAGAATTTCTTCATCTAGACCCCTTGGCACCACTGGCTACATCAAAGGGTCACCACATGCTTTACTTTGGTCAGTAGAGTGCACTGTTGTCACATTTATTTCCAGTTCCACATGTAACAGTATTTCTTTACATTTAAGACAACAAGCCTGTAGTTTACATTCATATTTACAAATGACAGAATTATCTGCAAAATTCTATCTGGCTAGGCTGACAGCTTTCATCTATCTTTACCCACTGTTCACACTAATAATGAACACAAAAGTATAAAACATTATTAAAAAATAGACTTAAAACTGCAGAACATAATTGGTCTATTAGTTGCAGTCAGATAAGTGTTTTCACAGTGCACTTGAAATTAAACCTCTGCTGCCCTTAGCTTCAAAAAGGGAGCTATTGAACAATAGTCATTTAAACCTGGCTTGCAACAAACATTTAGGCTCAGCTGCCATTTAGTTTCTCTGGCTTCTAATTCTAATTCATCATCCCCGCCCCTAGAGTCACTTCTGTACTCTATCAATGACAAAGAATAAAAATCTCTTATAGGTGAGACATTCTAGAGAGTGAACATATAAAGCATTGTTCATTTTTTTATTTTTAATGTCTCTAAGGTGCTCAGTAATGCAATCCTGTAGCCCTCTTTTGGTCTTGCCTACATAGAAACCAGAGCATGATAAGCATGTAGCTAAATAAACCACCATAGTGGTATTGCAGTTGCACCTACCAGGGCATCCTATAGTATGGTCAAAACTTCCTATAAAGACATTCGTGCCATCATTTATATTTTTACACGTCTTGCAAGCATCACATTTGTACATCAAGGACCTGTGCTTGCCTTTTTTTCTGTTGACACTTTCAAGAATATTCTTTATATTACACCCTCTACTGTACACTTCCTTAGGTTTATGCCCCAATTTCTCCTTCATTTCATTGTTAAAATAAATTTCCCATATATTGTTATCACTTGATAGCAAGTCTGATGTTTCTGTGTTGTATTGTAATACCAGAACACTGGTGTCTAGCTTGGCCGTGTGGTTCTATTAGTGTTTAGACCTGCTTTTAAAATTTCTAATACCCTTAATCTTATCCAAATAAACCCTGAGTTACCTATGCATGTCCAAAGTATGCAGTACCCTCTCACTGTCAGATTGTGGAGAGGGGAAAAAAGTAGGCAGATTAGACTGATTAAGTGATAGCTCATTAAGCTCATTATCCACCTTGGGCATAAAAGAAGGATTAGTGTAAAAGCATACCCTGTCCTCATGAAAGATCAGAAAAGGAAGACAAGCCATAAAGGCCTGCAACTCAGACACTTGTCGGGCAGAAGTAAGAGCTAACAAAAAAATAGTCTTCCAGGAACAATGTTGCATGGAAGCAGAAGCAGCAGGCTCAACAGGAGCCTGAGTCAACTTTTCCAAAACAAGAGTCAACTTTTTCAAAACAAAATTAAGATCCTGAGGTGGAGGAACAGGCTTCCTAGGATTTCTAATATTAAGGACACCTTTAAGAAATTGTTTCACTTGAAATCTAGAGGCTAAAGGAGGAGAAAAGGGCAGACAAGCAGAGATAGCTGATGAGTGGGCCTTAATAGAAGAATAGACCAAACCAGCATTGAGCAACTCACACAAATAAGAGAACTAAACAAACATCCGACAGACACGAAATAGAAAACCTCTTCCATTTGGATAAGTAGGATTTCCTAGTAGTAGGTTTCCTGGCCTCCTGCAGGACTTGCGGCACATCTTTAGAAATAAGATGTCTATGAGAAACCACAATTCTATCATCCAAAGTGTCAGTTGAACAGTGGACAGATAGGGATGGATGAGAAATCCCTTGGCTTATGTGATTAGATCCACCCTGTGAGGTAACTTGTGATGATTCGCCTGGGTAGATGCAGACGTAGAAGGAACCAGTGCTGCCACTGGCCAAAAGAGAGTTACAAACAAGATTTTGGGAGCATCCTGTTGAATTTTGAACAGGGCTTTCATAATGAGAGGAAAGGGAGGGATGCATAAAGAAACATCCCCTTCCAAGAAAATGAGAGGGTGTCCACCTTTCACACCAGAGGACTTGGGACTCTGGCACAAAACAGAGGAAGTTGTCTGTTCAGAGGGAAGGCAGAAAGATCCACCTGAGGAGTACCCCACTGGCAGATAATGTCCAGAAACACATCCTTGTGATGGATCCATTCATGGGACTGAGTTAAGGACCTGTTCAGAGTGTCTGTCACAATGTTCTGATTGAAAGGGATATAGACTGCCTGAAGGGTCACTTGATACTTGACAGCAAGATCCTATACCAGAAGTGCCAACCATCAAGGAAAACAAGATCCTGTTCCTCTCTGTTTGTTGATATACAACATCACTATAGTATTGTCTGTGAACCCTTGTAGAGGCCCTGGAGAGAAAAGAGGATGAAAGGCCTGAAGAGCCAGCAGAAGAACTCTCATCTCTTTGACACTGATGTGCTCCTTCTACTGATGAGGTGACCACACCCCCTATACCTTTAGGGAGCCAAATTTTGTCCCCCATCCCATGTCTGAAGCATCTGTGAACAATTCCTGAGAGGGAAGAGGGGGGTGAAAAGGGATCCTTGGATTCAGAAACAACTGCTGAATCCACCAGAGAATGAACTGCAAAATCTAGAGGATGTGCATGTCGAAGACACACTGACTTGAGAAACCATTGAAACTTTCTGATGTGAAGTTGGGCCACAGGGAGTATCAGAATGGTGGATTCCATGAAACCCAGAACTCTCAGAAACTCCCTGGTGGTAATGGAAGCCAGAGGAAGAAGAGTGTGAAAGAAAGAAATAAGAGTTAAGGCCTTTGGAGGAGGCAGGGATGCAATCATTGGCACCATCTGAATCTTGCAACCCAGGAAAAACATGAGCCTGAAAATGAGTCAGGGAAGACTTTTTTAATTTTTTAGTGAACCCCAGGCTCTGAAGAAGGGAAACAGTAAAATTACGATTTTGCAAAAGGGTCTCTGGAGAGGACACCTGAATCAGTAGATCGTCAAAGTAAGGAAAAATTTGGATCCCTTGAAGCCTGCAAAAAACAGTCGCAGGCACAAGGCATTTGGTGAACACCCTTGGTGCTGTAGAAAGGCCAAAGGGCAAAGCAGAGAATTGAAAATGCCAGGAAGCAACAGAGAAACATAAAAACCTCATGAAAAGAGGATGGAATGGAATATGGAGATAAGCATTCTTGAGATCCAGAGATACCATATAGGCTTGAGGAAGCAAGAGAGGAAACAGAATCTGAAGGGCCAACATCCAAAAGGAGGGCACTTTTAGAAAAGTGTTTAGATGAGAGAAGTTTAGAATAGGTATCCAAGTACCCTCATTTCTGGGCACTAGAAACAGTCTTGAGAAGAACTCTTTCCCCCTTTGGGATACAGGCACCTCTTGAATAGTACCCTGAGTCAAGAGATTTTGAAAAACCTCTGGGAAAAGGGGAAGGTGTTCCTGAGGAGACTGAGGAATGCCCATAAAAGGAGGACAGGATTTCTACACCATGAAGTACCCCTGATGAACAATCAATCAATCCTAAGTGATCTGAAGCCAAACAGGAAGAGAAAGAGGAATGTGGCTAGGAAGAGATAGATAGTCATACAGCACCTGGTTTGTCTGGAAAGGAAGGCTTTGGAATCCCTGAAAACTGAGTAGCCTAAGCAGGAGGAGCCCATTTGCCACTCTGCTTGCCTTTAGCAGAAGGGTGGAATTGCCTATGAACAAAGGCAAGTATAGCAGGGTAGTTGCTTTGAAATTTAGGCACAGGAGAAACAAATGCATGTTTAAGCTCCTGTAAGGCCTTACCCTTATCCTAAAGGGACTTAAACAAACCAGCAGCTGCTTCCCCAAACAAAAAATTTAGAATCCAGAGGATCATCCATCAACTTAGCTTTAATATCATCAGCTAGTGAGAGAATACCTCCTCATCACTAAACCAAAAACAGCAGCCCTAGAAGAGGCATATGCCGTATCATAACTACATTTGATAGAATGATGAACAACTTGAGAGAAAGTCCCTAGCGAGGAAAGAATAGAAGTTTTACCCTCAGAGTCTGGAAAATCAGAAGTAAGTTGACAGGCCCGAGAGCCAACACATATCTAGACATATGGATCTGATAATTAATAGCCCTAAAACTAAGGTAGTAGAAGTGTAAACCTTCATAACCAGCCTTTCCATAGTTCTGCTGTCCTTGTCAGAAGGCCATAACTTGGGCAAAGGAAGCAATTGAGATGGCTTATCTGAGGTTTCAGACACTACAGAGGGGTCAGCAACAGGACATTTATATAGAAAATAACAATCCTCAGTCACCCTATAAAATCTCTCAGGCTTCTTGAGATCAGGGGGCAGAGAATCAGGTGTATGAGAGGGATTGGAAAAGCATCCATCAAAGCAGACAAAACAGAAGGAATAGCCACAGGTTTAGGAGAATTCCAAGTGTTGCAACTCATAGTACCACTTATGGATATCAGAGACTGGGCACAGTCTCACTTAAAAAAGCCATCATCCTAGAGAGTGTGTCCCCAAAAGAAATTTCCTCAAAAGGAATATCAGGACTAATAGAGTCCTCCTCCTCTGACCTGTAGTCCAAAGGAGAAGGAATATGAGCCAAATAAATCAGGGGATTCATCATCAGAATCCAACTCTTCCTCAGAATAATCCTGTTTTCTAGGCCTTTTAAGGGGAGTAGAAGAACAAGGAGGAGACAGAACTGAAACACCGTTAGGAGGCTATAAGGACATTAAAGCAGTAAATAGCCCCTGAGTGAAGGCCTGATACTCAGTTTGTGGATCCCTAGGAGCAAAAGAAACGTGTTTCATTTTTTGTTTCTTTTTTAAGGGAATGTCCACTCCAAAAAACTGTGAAGGCTCAGACCCAGTATGGCAGTCGAGAACTGTAGTAGGGACTTCTTCCCCAACTAAAATCTGAGGAACTCCCGTAGGCCCCTTGGAAAAAATCAACCGTGGTTCCCCCTGAATGTCCGAGATAGACTCCTACAAAGCCTGTTCAAACACGGTGCCAGGTGGATCCTCATCAACCTCCAACATGGTCGTGGCAGAGAAATCTTACAACAGAGCTGGGTGAGCCTCCAGGTTTGTAACGACCTCGGGAAAAACACCTGGCAGAGGCTGGGCAGTGGAACATTCCAAACATATGTTTTTCACCTTCTTTTTCTCTAATGGCTAACACTCAGGCGGGAGATTCCTTCCATTGTATCTTTAGCGAGAAGCTTAAGAAGCTGGTTCACAAGATACAAGGAAAAGGAAGAAAGTCTACTGCAAATGGTTTTCAGGACAAATGCCTGACAAATTGAACAAGACATATGGTCATGGAAAGCTCCTAGGCAAAAAAAGATACTTATTGTGGCAGTCTTTATGAAGAAGTTGTCTCCCACACTGGCATTTACCCTTTCTGGATGACATTAACCTCAAGGAGCATTAAACAAAAGCAAGAAAAAAAAACAACCCCCCCAATAAGGCACTTATCTGCAACTGCTAAAAGTCACTGGAGAATGAAAGTGGGTTCAACTGGCGGAAAATAGATGCAGGTAAACAGATCGACAGTGAAAAGATACCTTTGGACTAGCGGCAAAGAAGTTCTGATTATGGTAGGCCTGAATGTCATATTTATGCTCTACACTGTGCAATAAGTGTTTGGATGACATTCAGAGTACCTTAAAGCAACAGCAAGATGTCAAATGTCAGGCTTCCACAGCAGGGAATCCCATATGTGAAGAATACTGCAGCAGTGAATGTAAGGACATTACAATCTACATGGAGTTTATCAATTTGAATGTTTTTACTCCTACCACAACTTATATATCTGTAAAATTGTTTCCTATTATGCTCAATATCTTTATTTAAATTTTCTTCACATATTTCTTGATCATGTCTCACACTATGTTTATTTTTTCTGTCCAACTTGGTTATTTCTTCAATCAAAGTTGTAGTTCGACCTATTTTCCATTTCTTATATTTTTTTCTCTCATCTTAATCAAGTATCTTGTTCTTATGGAAATATATCCTCTTAAAATTGTGTGACTATATCCTGATGTTAAATGTTTTTTGTTGATTGTTTTGCATTCAATTTATCTTTGAAAACATTCCACATTCTTTCTGCAGGTTTCCCACTGAACGCATCACTCCAATTAGTTTTACATAGTGACTGTTTTACTTCCATATAATCTGGTATTCAACTTCTGTACATTGGTTTAGATTTCAGTTTGGAAGAATCATTTAGCAACAAATTAACCTTTATTACCCATTAATCACTGCACATCAGTGGTGGCAAATCTTGACATGAAGTAACAATAATTTCTTTAGGAAAACAAACAATGTCTAGTATGTTCAGTTCCCTGTTATTTTTTTTTTTTTTACAATCCGAAGCAATTGTTGTTCCTTACATACAATGTAACTACTTTCCTTACTAATGTTGTTGAATCAATATTATTCCAATCGGTTTCTAGTAAATTTAAGTCCCCAGCAACTGTTATTCTTCCGTCCTGTGTTTCATGGAAGAAATGTAGGAATTTCTGTACACCATTAGTATTTCATTCTGGTGATCTGTACACTTCAACAATTGTTTTATGTTCCAGGATTGCCTTTATTGTCACAGTTACACAATCTAATGTATTTGCGTTATCATTGAACTTGTAATAATCACAGGCCTTATAATAATCTTTAATCCTTATCATAACACCTCCACCTGATTTTTTGTTAGTATGTCTGTTATAGTAAAAACATTTATACCATGGCAAAACTGGTTTCCAATCATTGTTCTACAACATCAATTTTGCAGGAACATAGCAAATTTTCTAATAAAAAACTTGCCACCTGTCCTGTCATTACACTTAGAGTCTGGGTATTGACTGTATCCATAAGCACATAACACTATCAGGACATTACATTTATATTATAGGCACTGAATGTATCCATAAGCACATAACATTATAAGTTCATAGGTAGGTACTATGCTATCGGCCCAAGGGCCTAAGTAAGCCTAGCCAACAAGGTTCCCTGGCTTATGCCACCCAAGAAAGTTATTTTCCTGTGCCACTGTCGAGCAGAGCCACAGAAGTGATCCCGGGGTGTATTTCCTATTTCCCATCCACTCATCAATATTTTTCTTGAAGAGTGCTAATGAGGAACTTTGCTTGACATAGATGGTTAGCTTGTTCCAGATTATGGGAAGTCTCTGGGACAGAAATCTATCCCTAGCATGCCCTGTTTATTGTGGTGAAAAGGTTTAAGTTCCTAGAGCATGTAGCTCTGAGGGATTGGGATTTCTTTAGGTGTACCATGTTCAACAGCTCTGGGTTTGACATAGCTTTATAGGTTAGGCAGAGATCACCTCAGAGTAGCCGATATGCTATGGAGTAAAGTTGGAGTTTTTTGAGACAGTCAGTGTAGGGCATCTGTTTGAGGCCAGTAATTCTCTTTGTGAGGTACTTCTGTGGCCTTTCCAGCTGCTGCAGATGTCTTGTGAGGTACATTCCAAAAGGGGAGTTGTATTCTATAACGGGTCTAATGAGTGTCAAATAGAGGGGAATAATGACCTCCTTTGTCCTGGACGAGAACCCTTTTGAGATGAGGTATGCCACGTAGAAGGACTTCCTGACTACTGTGGCAATGTGATTATCAAAGGAGAGACAACTGTCCACCTGGGTCCCAAGGTCTCTTATCACACATTTGGTGTTAAGTAGACTGCTGCCTATGTGGTAGTTCATGGGTACAGAGTTTTTACCAAAGGGGATGACAATGTACTTTTTGGCATTGAGCTTGAGGCCATGGCTCTGACACCAGGCATCTGTCTCAGTGAAGCCCTTCTGTAGGATATCCACATCATTTGGGGACTCGACTATGGCTCCTGGTTTGCAGTCATCTGTGAACTTCATTAGCCAGAGGCTAAAATATGAGATAAAATAAGAGATTATCAGGACATTACACTTACAACATAGGCACTGACTGTATCCATAAGCACATAGCACTGTCAGGACATCACAATTACAGTATAGGGAGGGATAGGCCTCCTTGAAATTGATTACATGTATAGATCTGCAATCGTGGGACTGTACACATATCTGCTGACCTCACAGGACCTAAATGTAATGAAAGTTTTGAAACATGAGGAGAATAAATCTAAGATGACTTATCTGCTTAATCTAGCAGAAGCATATCAGCATCAAGCGGGAATGGAAATCAATCCAGAAGTAGATAAAAATCAGGCAGCAACTGACCGTGCAAAAAACAAAAGAAAGAATGTAAGATGAAGGACCAGATGAGAAGGCAAGAAATGTGGAAAATACATAAATATAGTTGCAAGTATAGAAAACTTCTGGAAGAACCTCATGTTGATCAGGATCGAACACAGGAATGGTTAAGGAGAGGCAAATTCAAACCAAGAGATGAAAGGTTAATATTGTCAGCCCAATATAGTGGGCTATATACACGTTGGTTTACAAAGTCCATTGAACACGTGGGAGAAACAGACAAATGTAGGTTTTGTAAAACAGAATTGGAAACAGTTGCTCACCTCATTGCTGGTTGTGACATACTAATAGTAGAATGACTGTATACTAAAAGGCATAATAATGTGGCAAGACTGCTGCACTGGGGATTGTGTGAACATTCTGGTATTGAAGTGGCTGAAAAACACTGGAAACATGAGCCACAAAGCATCATAGAAAATGATGAAGTCTACATCACATGGGATCACCCATTACCAAGAGTTGAAAAGATAGATGCTAGAGAACCGATATAGTGGTCCATGAAAAGAAGACAAAAGTAACATTGCTCAATGAAATCACCACACCCAGTGACTACAGTGTCTTGCACACAGAGAGACACAAAAGTCATAAAATAAATAAATAAATATCAGGTTTTGCAGGCAGAAACGACAGCAATGTGGAAAAAAGATACCAAGACAGCTCCAAAAATAGTGGGAACAATGGGTCTTATAAAAAAGAATCTACAATCATATTTAAATATGTTACCAATACATGTAACCGCATACAAATTGCAGAAGGAGTCATTACTGGGCACATTGTGGGTGCTGTGAAGAGCACTTTTGGTTGACATCAAAGATTAAAACAACATTAATTTCATTAACTTTAATCGTACTTTGACTTAGGAATGGGAGACATTCCTGTCATGGTATTAGAAACCCAGAAGACTTGGAGAAATTAAAAGAGGTACAGACTGTATCCATAAGCACATAACACTATCGGGACATTGCACTTATAGTATAGGCGCTGACTGTATCCAAAAGCACATTACATTATCAGGACATTACACTTATAGTCTAGGTACCAACTGTATCCATAAGAACATAACACTATCAGGACATTACTCTTATAGTATAGGCACTGACTGTATCCATAAGCACATTACATTATCAGGATATTACACTTACAGTATAGGCACTGATTGTATTCATAAGAACCCAACACTATCAGGACAGTATAGGCACTGACTGTATCCATAAGAACATAACACTATTAGGACATTACACTTATAGTATAGGCATTGACTGCATCCATAAGCAAATTACATTATCTGGAAATTGCAATTATAGTATGGGCACTGTCTGTATCCATAAGCACATAACACTATTAGGACATTGCATTTATAGTATAGATACTGTCTGTATCCATAAGCATATTACATTATCAGAACATTCCACTTATAGTATAGCCACTGATTGTATTCATAAGCACATAACACTATCAGGACATTGCACTTATAGTATAGCCACTGATTGTATCCATAAGCCACTGATTGTATCCATAAGGACATTACATTTATAGTATGGGTACTAACTGTATCAGGACATAACACTATCAGGACATTACACCTATAGTGTGGGCACGACTGTATCCATAAGCACATAGCATTCTCAGTCCTTGAGCCTAACTTAAAGGATTCACTCTGAAGTCAAATCTGCATTATTTCAATGTACTCAAAATTCAGAGATATGCTGTTAAGCTTCCTGGCAAAGAAACTACCTGACCTTGCTTACGCTGTTCAACCCTCTTCTCATTGCAACAGTCATCACACCTCAGATTTGGGGCATACCTCTAAGTGAATACCATAACATCTCAGCAGACAAACTTAGATACATGTGTATTAGCTTCCTCTAAAAGAAAGACAAATAGTTTCAAACACACATGCATAATTCACATCACTCCACCCTCTACTCCTGCTACATCTGTATTGCCTCTTCTATTTTACTTGGTAAACCTATTTCCTCTCTAAACCATTTTCACACACTTTGACTTCTCTCTTTTATTTCTCATTTACTAATCCAGTCTATGTATAACACAGTAGGAAGTACAACATCAGATAAAGTAGAGCCAGATTTAGCATAAAACTGTTTAAGCAGCTGCCTGGGACCTATCAGTAGCTTGGGGGCCCCATCAGCCAATATTAAAACAATGGCCACAGCTGTATGAGGTACTAATGCACAGTCACCTGCTAAGTTCTGCAATCGTGCATCAGTACATGATTTAAACAATGGTAAAAGTGCACAGAATGAGCACCCTCAATTTAGAATGCATTCTGGTCATAGAATGCTTGAAAACCATTTCAAAATATTTCCAGTCTTTTAAATAAAATTGACTTAAAAAAACAAGTGTCTTCTTTGTGAAAGTTGTCTACAAGCTGCAGTATTTCCTAGAATTGCATTATCAAGCCAGTTGCTTTGATGATGCAATTCCAGGAAGCATGTCTGTGCAAATCCTTGTGCCAGTTTGTAATAGGTGAGTGCAGGTCATATGAATGAAGACAGCTTCAGCAGGAGAAATGTTGAAAGTTTATTTATTTATTTATTTATTTTATATTTGTTGACCGGGCTAGTCTAGCTGGATACATAGCCATTTTCAGCAGAGGCCCGGGGAGAAAAGCTCCACGCACAAATACATTAAGGCATTAAAAACTTAGAAAAAAAAATGACTAGCTTAAATTATACAGCATAACATGTAAAGAAAGTAAATTTTGTGAATACTGTACAGAGACATTAGAGTAGATTTTGGAGATAAACGTGTCTTAATTCAATAGAGGGGTTACAAATACAATCAGGCAACAGTTAGTAATTAAGCATCAACATTCATTTGAGAGAAAAAATAAAAAACACTAAGTAAGAGAAAGAAAAATAGAGACTAGGAAGGACAATAATGCAGGTAAGAAGGGGTTAGTAGTTGATAGTCAATGACTCTCAAGGTGGGGTATTTGTTATAAAGCATGAGAGTAGGGGAGGAGAAAAAGTGAAGAGTATTTTTCAATCAGGCTTTGGGCAGGGACAAAGCCATTGTCTTTTTAGGTAATGTCTGAGGTGTTTCTTAAAGAGTTGTGTAGATCAGAGAGAAGTGAGTGTATTTGGAAGCTTATTCCAGATTCTACCACCAACACTGGAAAAGAGTGAATCTCCTGCTTTGTTATTAGATATATTATTGGCAATGTGTAACTTATTAGCTGAGCGTAGTGTTGTGAGATTTTTGTATTGGGACATCAAATTAGAGAGGATAGTGGTGTTGGTGGGGTGGTGCAGAATTTTTTGTGCAATCAGCAGTTGATTGTATTGTAGTTGGTTTTGTAGTTCTAACCAACTGAGTTGTTGAAGGTTGAGACAGTGGTGGGTTCTATAAGGGGAGCCAGTGGCAAATCTAGTAATATTATTATAGCTAGTTTCCAGTTTGGAAAGACTAAGCTTAGATAGATTGGTATAAATGGCAGATGCATAGAACAGGGTAGAAGTAAGCTGAGTCTGGGCAATAGATTTCCTAGCTAGTGGGGTAAGGAAGGGCTTTATTCTATACAGGGAGCCTAGTTTTTTATTGATGTTTTTTATTGTATTGTTAACATGGACATCGAAGCTGAGGTTATGGTCAATAGTTATGCCGAGGAGATGAGCAGTAGAGTCAGGGGAAATACAAGTACCATTGTCAGATGTAATGGTAAAGTGGATCTGTGGGGATTTTTGGGTGGGAGTAAAAAGTAAAAGTTTTGTTTTTTGGGGGGTAAGGAGGAGGCAGCGTTGGGTAAACCAGTTTTCTACTTTGTTAAATACAGTTTGGGTAAGGGTCTGGAGGGAGGAGGAAGACTTGGCAGTACAGATAAGTGTACAGTCATCAGCATATTGTATACAGGAGGTTTGAGGAAAAGCAGTGTGGAGATCATTAATGAAAATGGAAAAAAGAAGAGGTCCTAGGATAGAGCCTTGGGGTACTCCAGTGTCCACTAGGAGGGGTGGGGATAGTTTATTGTCCCAGAGTACTGCTTGCTTTCTGTTTTCAAGGTAGGGTTTAAACCAAAGGATTGCTTGTTGGTCAAGATATTGGGCTTTTAGTGCATTGATAAGTAGGTTATGATTAACCATGTTGAAGGCTTTTGATAGATTGATAAATAGAGCAGATAGAAAGTTGTTAAAAACCACCATGAGGCATGGCCAGTATTTATCAATTGTTGTGGAGACTGAATGTATGGTACTTGTGGAAGATGGCAGTCATACCTCTCAACCTCTTAGAGCAAAAAATGTGGACAAAGCCTAAAATGATAGGGGAACAAACAGGGACAGATTTTAAACATTGCTCTTACAAACTTAGAAAGTTGATAGAATAACAGGTTTTGCATTAGCATGAATTTTCTGAAGGATGTAGACCCCCGGATTCTCAAAAGCTTGCATGGAGTGCAAGATTGGTGCAGTAGCTCAAGCAGGCAATATGTCTGTTGTGCGATCCAGGAACCGCCTGCAGGGGCATGCATGAGAGCTCCTGCACTAATCCTAAGCCCTGGTAAGCAAATCACTCCATTTGCAGGAGAAATCTATGCAAATTAGGTGATTTTACAATCCTGGAAGCTTGCAACAGTCCATGCAAGACTAGTGCTATCTACAGAAATGTACTCGGTTAGTAACCGAGTACATTTCTGCAAATTCCAAAATGGAGCTGTAACAGCCCCCAAATAAAGGCTGCAAATCATGTAGTAAGCATGCCAATGGCCAAGTATAAGGCCATTGGCATTGCAAACAAAATAAAAAATACAAAAATCAACTTTTATTTTTTTTTATCCAATCTCGGCTGTTTAAGCATAGGGCAGCGGCGCACAAATGGGATTTGGGGGAAACGAATAAAATAAACCTAAAATAAGCAGTCTAACTAAAATCACTATTCTGCCATGCAAGTCAATGACAGGCAGAAGACAACCTGGCCAGTGAGTAGTGGTTGCTAAGGAGGGAGGCTCAGTGTGAAACATGTAACTATGCATTAGCAGGCAATCCTATGCAAATGAAGGGAAGGATAGTGAAACCCAGTTTTCCCCAGCATGTGAGTCAGGTCCCAACAGTGTAAGAGTAGGAATAGCTTGGTGCAAGCCTAGGTGTTAGGTGACATCATGGAGGGGTGTCAGGCATACTGTAAGTGTATTGGAGCCCTGTGGCTTGGGTTTGCTCCTAGCTTAGCACAGGAGGGTGTGTCTAAACCTGCTTAGCACTCTTTACAAAGTCTAAGCGGATGTGCACGCCACGCACCAGGTTTTACATGAAGTAAAAAGAAGTTAAACCAGGAAATAGCAGCAGTGTGCACATTTGAGCACTCTGTGCGGCACGCACACAATCTTAAACAGGAAGGCAATGGGAAGGGAAAACAGCAGTAGGAAGGTAATCAAGGAGAACTAGCTTAGCTGGCAGGTGAAATGTATCAGAATCAGCCAATTACACAGGCAGCAGACCAGCTCAACCCAGAACACTACTATAAACTAAGCAAACACATTCCCCTCTAGTTTTTCCTACACTCTACACTACAAGTGTATACAAGCAGGGAAATTTTAACAAATAAGCCTGCAAAATGAGAAGGGCTGCAGCAGGCAACATAGAACAACATGTGCAAGAGGCTGAGGGTGGTGAGGATGTGAATACTGCCGATCAACCCACGGTGAGGAGACGGAGAAGAGTGTACAGACACAGGGTAACCTACCAGGGGCTACATGAGCTGGAGATAGTAGAGTGCTATAGAGTGGACAGAGATCTCCTACAGCAAATTGTTGAGCTGTGCCGGCCACACCTGAGACACCAAACTGACCGAGGGAAACCCATCCCAGTGGACACCAAGGTATGTATAGACCTAGGAATACTAGCCACACATACCTCCCAAAGCTCAAATGGGGATATCATGGGGATCTCACAGGCATCAGCATCCAGAGTATTCCACCAGTTCCTGGATGCCATGTCAGCACATGCCAGTGAGCACGTATATTTCCTCAACACCCGTGAGGTGTTAACCAGCAATATGCATCTCTTCCACCAAATAGCAGAATACCCTGAGGTAGTGAGTGCTATAGACTGCATGCACATATGTATCAAAGCACTACCTGGTGATCAGGGTAGGGCCTACATCGACTGCAGGGGTATCCTCTCCATCAACTGCCAGGTCATATGTGATGCCCAGGGCATTATAATGAATGTGTGTGCTGACTGCCCTGGAAGCTATGATGATTCCCACATATGACATCTGACGCAGCTATACCAGAGATTTGCCAATGGGGACATCCCCTACGGTCACCTAGTGGGAGATGCTGGTTACACACTGGAGCCGTGGCTGATGACACCCATCAGAAATGCACACACACCCAAACAAGAATGCCATAATGAGGCACACGCACAGATCAGACTTATAATAGAGTGTGTGTTTGGGATGCTCAGGTCACAGTTCCAGTGTCTGGACATATCCGGTGGAGCCTTGCAGCACTCACCAGCTACATGTACCCAAATTGTTATGGTATGTGCTATGCTACGCAATATGATCCTGCAGAAACAGCTGCAGCAGGAACAGCATGGGGCAGGGCCACTCAGCCCCCCATCAATGCCAAGGCCTGTACATGCACAGAGTGACTTGGAGGAGGAACACCCTGAGCCTGCCCCAGTAGGCAGATGGAGGCATGCCCAGTATGCCAAGGTTGCGGCAAAGAGCAAGGCATAGCACATACACTGACACAGTAGGGACCAGGGAATGACACCTCTCTCTGACTCGCACATACAGTAAAAGGGATGCCAAACATGACACTACCTGTGCTCAACCATGTATAGGTTCATAGGTTCATAGGTTGGTACTAGGCTATCAGCCCTAGGGCCTATACAGGCCTAGCCATAACAATTCCCTGGCTATTTCTTCCCACACTATTTATTTATTATTTATAGGGAGTGTACTGTGTGCATCCAACATGGGCAGCCCTCCAGCATCACCCACATGTCTGGCACTCCCTCAAGGTAAATAAAAAAAACTGCTCAAGGCTGGAAAATACGAAACCACAGACCCTCAAGGAAAGTCAATCAACCAACCAATTGCCAAATGGAGTAGAATGTGTTGTTACCTGTATCTATGGTATGGACGTGAGCATGCAAGGGAATTGGGTGGCTGAATGTTATGGCAGCAGACAGTAGACACCCATAGTGGCACCATGGCATCTGTAACACATATTGTAGTCACCATAGTAGCCAGTACTACACAGGGTGACAAAACCCACTGGAGAAAATGTGCTGAGCGACATGTGTGTCCATATGACCCACACATGCCAGTCAGGGCGGTTTACATACCTAACAACAGTCTCAGCCAGCAGGACAGGTGTACACAAACCAAACAGAGCCTGTGCTGTGGCCCCAGAATGATGGCTATGGTTAACCCTCCCCCAGGCCTACACAGACAGACTACAGCAGGGTAGGCAGTGGAATGTTAGTTCTGAAGGGTAGGAAGTCAGACAATAATATGTAGGGCAACTAAAGCCATGATCTGTACTACACTGGTATGCCTCTAGTCAGCATGATAGTTAACAATACAGAATGAAATGGAGTACCTGACATACCAGTACATTCATAGCAAATGCGTACAAGTGTCACGTGTGCCCCCCACATCCTACATAGTAATGTAATAACAGTCAGATGTGCCCCCCCAATCCTGTATAGAACTGTAGAAATAGACAGGTGTACCCCCCCATGTAGTAATGTAGTAACAGTCAGGTGTGCCCCCCCAGCCTGTGTAGAAATGTAGAAATAGTCAGGTGAGCACCCCCACCCTACGTAGGAATGATAAAACAGTCAGGTGTGCCCCCCAACCCTGTATAGAAATGTAGAAATAGACAGGTGTGCCCCCAATGTAGTAATGTAATAACAGTCAGGTGTGCCCCCCTTCCTGTGTAGAAATGTAGAAATAGTCGGCTGAGCCCCTCCATCCTATGCAGAAATGTAGGAACAGTCAATGCAAAATGCTTGATGGATACCCTGCAGAAACAGCATGCCACCTGTCGGTGTACAACACCAAGGTCAGCACTACAGTACAAACTACCTGGACTCGATCCACACATTAAATACAGAAGGCCATACTGGGCATGCTCACACACTTAGAGAAATGAAGGCAGTGTCAGCCAACAACATACTGAAAGGTCATACTGGGCATGCTCACACACTTAAACACATGAAGGGCATGTCTGCAAACACCAGTGGACGAGACATATCTGGCAGTTGCAGTTGTTAGTGTAGACACTTGTCAGTATGCACCACACATGCCTTGCACACACAGTAGATAGGAATACAAACATATATGTAAGGTCAGCACACTATAATAAGCCAAAGGTAGACGTACATAGATTTGTGGAAGAGGGTGACTGTGATGAGGAGCCATCCAGGCCTGTCCCACCCAACACACAGCCAAAGGGCCCCAACCACATGAGGTTCAGATGTCACTCACTGCAGATACTAGCCACCAGTATCTGTCAGCATTGCAGACTATTGGTGCACGTGCCAACTGTGAAACATGACTGTACAAGGAAGTAGTCATCTAGCAGCTGTATACACGTACCTATGAAATATGACCCTGTGTGTGCCCGCATGTGGTGCGTCAACTTCTAGATGAATGGGTTATGGCCCATGAACACACACTGCCCTCCCTATAGCCCTACTATGACAATATGACAATCCTGCTGAGGTCACCCACTGTGAAATACACCCTTGGGAGAGTTGTAGCCCAGTAATCTCCGTGGCATGTACCATAACTTTGTACTGCTGTAGTGTGATAAAATAGTTAAGTAGGAGTTCAATTCCCAGACATGGCAATGGTGTGTGTCTGTCTGTGTAGAGAGCAATGCTTTTTAGGGTAGTCACACTCCCTACAATTCAAATGTTCAACTTTGGCAAGGCTGCTGATGTAATCCACCTAGTAATACACTTCTGGGAAGCTGTAGCCCAGTAATCTCCGTAGTGTGTCCTGTAACTGCGTACTGCTGCAGTGTGATAAATTAGTTAGGTAGCTGTTCTAATCCCAGACATGGCAAGTGCGTCTGTGTCTGTGTAGAGCACAATGCTTTTTAGGGTAGACACACTCCGTACAATTCAAATGCGCATCTTTGGCAAGGCTGCTGATGTCATCCACTCAGAAATACACCTCTGGGATGCTGTAGCCCAGTAATCTCCATAGCGTGTCCTGTGACTGCATACTGGTGTAGTGTGATATAGAACTCTGGTAGGGTTCTATACCCACCCATGGCAGCTCTGGATGTTGATATATAACTCTGGTAGGATTCTATACCCACACATGTCGGTTGTGGATGTTTTGTGTGTGTTTCAATGTCTGTGTATGGAGCAATGCATTATAGGCTAGTCACACTCAGTACATTTCAAATGCCATACTTTGGCAATCCTGCTGGTGTCATTCATTGTGAAATACACCTTTGGGGAAGGCATTCTCTGGTAATTCACGTGGTGTGTCCCATAACAGCTCCATGCTGTAGTATGATATGGACCCCTGTTAGGGGTTCTATACCCACACGTCAGTTGTGGATGTTTTGTGTGTGTTTCAATATCTGTGCAGGGAGCAATGCATTTTAGGCTAGTCACACTCAGTACATTTCAAATGCCCTACTTTGGCAATCCTGCTGATGTCATTCATTGTGAAATACACCTTTGGGGTAGGAGCTCTCTGGTAATCCACATGGTACATCCCATAACAGCTCCATGCTGTCATGTGATATGGACCTCTATTAGGGGTTCTATACCCACACATGTCAGTTGTGGATGTTTTGTGTGTGTTTCAATGTCTGTGCAGGGAACACTGCATTTTAGGCTAGTCACACTCAGTACATTTCAAATGCCCTACTTTGGCAATCCTGCTGATGTCATTCATTGTGAAATACACCTTTGGGGAAGGAGGTCTCCAGTAATCCACGTGTGCATCCTATAACAGCTCCATGTTGTAGTATGATATAGACCTCTGTTAGGGTTTCTATACCCACACATGTTGGTTGTGGATGTTTTGTGTGTGTGCCACTGTCTGTGTAGGGAGTAATGCATTTTAGCTTAGCCACACTCTCTACAACTTGAATGTCCTACTTTGCCAATCCTGCTGATGTCATCCAATATGATATACACTTTTGAGGAAGAAGTACTCCAGTAATCTCCATGGCGCATACTATAACTGTGTAGTGTTGTAGTGTAATAAACTAGTTAGGTAGGGGTTCCACTCCCAGACATGACAGGTGTGTGTGTGTGTGTGTGTGTGTGTGTGTGTGTGTGTGTGTGTGTGTGTGTGTGTGTGTGTGTGTGTGTGTGTGTGTGTGTATGTAACTCATATCAGGTGAGTGTGTGATACCTGGGCCCAATGTGGAGTGGGTTTTGGAAATGTCTTATATGGTGGCCCTAGTATATATCACAATGTCCACCATACAGGGATAACAGATGTGAAATATCCAAGAGGCTGGGATGCAAATCCATACCCATATGTGACATCAAGGCCAGGTAATAACAGTTAGCAACCCCAGTATTACCCAGAGCACACTCTCAATCCATGTCTCCCCCCCTCACACACACACACATGCCTAGGCAACAGCCAATATGTGGGTAGTACACTGCATATTGGCCACTGATAGTAACTATGGAGTGATTGCAGTGGGCTACAGAGGGCATTGCACCCTGTCCATCTGTCCAATAGGCACGTGCATGCAGACAGTGCACCTTCCCCATGTTCCCCACTGGACACCTGCAACACGTGTCCCACAAAGGACATACCATGCCTTAAAACATGCCATGTATGGACAGATGCCACTGACACCAGGGAATGCTGTTAGCATGCTCTCAATGTAAGTGCAGGGTAAGCCTGCGGTCCATTACCAGTTCCCGCCACAGGTGGTCAAGACTGGCACATCTGATGATAATCTGTGTACACAACATGGGCCAGACACCCCAGGTACAGTTCCACATGTCACTGTAGAGGCATGTAGGAGGTATGCACATCCCAGACACCATCCATATCATGAACTAAGGAACACATACATGGCAAGTGATGCACAGCATTGGCCACACACAATAGTCACCCAGATGACTGGATGGGGGATATAATATCCACCTGTGTGGGCAAATGCAGAAACTACAGCCCTGAGCCACAATGCTGACCATTGTCATGTGGGCTGGTGCCAAGGTATACCCATCACCTAGCATTGTATAGCCATCTGGCACAGTCGGTACCACACACCCATGCAGAAATGCACCCTTGCATGTCAGTACTGGTACCCTGTGTGTTTGTGTGTGTGTTGTATGATGCATATGTGATGCATATGATCACATCCACACTCACTACAACCTCCACTGGCATACTGAAGCATGCTGTCTGATGTCAGACACCTCTCCATACCCTTTGCCCATATCACCTCTGTGTGACCCCTGTGGTGTATGCGATACCTCCACAGTAATGTGCTGTGGCAATCTCACTGGTGATGGGTTGTATTCCTGGCCCTGCCAAGTGTGTCAATGTGTGTGCATCCCTGTGAAAATATGGCTGTGTTGACGCTGGAACCTGTACATGTGGACGGGCACGTGTACTACACCTACTGTATAACTACCATATCCCTGTTGCAGATGTCACTCACCATCACATATACGTTCTGAGGGCTCCACAGCATGTAACCTATGTGGCGCATCCAATAACTGCATAATAATTCCTTACCTTCTAACCTCATATGAACATCTTAGCCTTAAAGAACCACACCCCCTCAGTTAACATACTAGCTCACCTTCCCAAAACACATTCCAACCTTTCTCAAACATCATTTCTTCTCCAAGCTACCTTCTTGCAAAGTTTCACAGAAAGTTCCACATTTCCTACACTAATCAGGTTAACAAAAAATCCTTACACTTCCTCACCAAAGCCTCTAACCTAATAAAATGACTACTTCTCTTTCTTCTAGCAGGTGACATTCATCCCAACCCTGGTCCAAACAACACTGCTACTCTAAACCCCCTCTGTCCCCCTCCCTCTTGCTCTTGCTTACCCTCCAAACCCC
The DNA here is from genome assembly GCF_019279795.1 of Protopterus annectens. Taxonomy (NCBI): domain Eukaryota; kingdom Metazoa; phylum Chordata; order Ceratodontiformes; family Protopteridae; genus Protopterus; species Protopterus annectens. The sequence goes on from NC_056740.1 coordinate 355,423,698, forward strand.
CTAACTCTCTGTCTATAGCTCACCTTAACATCCGCAGCATTAATAATAAAATTGCCCACCTCCATGCACTGCTAGACATACACTCTTTCAATATCCTTTGCCTGTCTGAAACCTGGCTCAAACCAGCAACCCTAGACAGTGGGATTACTCCCCCTGGCTACAACATCTACAGACTAGACCGTATAGCCAAAAAGGGTGGTGGGATAAGAATTCTTTACAAAACAGGTATGCAAATTACTGTCATACATGAAAAACCTCCCTCTATAAGTAATGCCGAAATCCTTATCTCCAACCTGCAGCTTAATACACACAAATCCATCTATATAATCTGCACTTACCTTCCCCCTGGAAATAATATCAGTTCCCTAGAAGAGATCCTTAGCTGGCTTTCTATTCAATTCCCACAAGAAATAATAGTCCTGGGTGATATCAATGTACACTGGAAAACCTGTACCTCAGTAGACCCTCCCACCCTGTTACATCTTCACGTTTTTTCACAAACCATTCAAGCCCCAACCAGAACTAACAAAACAAACAACAAAGAAAGCATATTGGATTGGATTCTGATAAATAGTCACCACCAAACATATACAGTAGGGACACCACCTGATGATTTAAGTGACCACGCTCTTACTTACCTAATCAGACATAAAACTGCTACCCCTAACCTAACTAAATACAAAATGGTCAGATCAAATAAAAACTTTAACCCTTAAAGCTTCCTTACAGAACTAAATCCTTGCAACTGGTCTCCTCTTAAACAAATGCCACTGGATGATGCTGTAGCTTACTTCAACTCCAAGTTCCTTTCTATTCTAGATTCTCATGCTCCCTTAAGATCTGTTAGAATTAGCTCAAAACCTGCCCCTTGGCTCTCAAAAGATACAAGGCATAAAATTATCCTGAAAAATAAACTCTGGACCAAATTTCGTAGCACTAAAGATCCCTCTGACCAACTTAACTTTAGACAAATAAGAAACTCCACTAAAAAAGCTGTACTTCCAGATAAAATAAACTACTACTGCCATTTACAACAAGCTAATCAACAAAATCCAGAAAAGTTCTGGGCAGGTATAAATACTCTCTTAAAGCCTGGACACTCTAACACCCCATGCCCCTTAGGCACTTTCCAAAACAACCCAAAACAAACTGCTGATGCCTTCAATACCTTATTTTCTGAAACAGTCCAGTCTCTAGCTAAGCAGCTAGCCCCCAATATCTCCTCTCAGGTCTCCTCCTCTAACACTTCTATTCCCACTTTTCAACTGCAGCCTGTACCCACATCACTTACCAGTTCTCTTCTCCACAAACTCAAAACCTCCTCTCCTTCTGCTGACCTTCTACCGGCTCAGTATCTAAAAACTGCAGCCAAACCATTAGCCTATCCCATTTCCATTCTGATTAACAGAACCTTTGTTGAAGGCTACATTCCTTCACTCTGGAAAATTTCACATATCATTCCCCTGCATAAAGGTAGGATCTCAACAGAACTCTCAAACTACTGCCCCATAGTCCTACTCTCCCCTCTAGCTAAAATCATGGAAAATGCATCCAAAAACAACTTCTTAAACACCTGTTAAATTACAACCTACTAGCTGACTGTCAACATGGTTTCAGGCCTTTCCACAGCACCACTTCAGCCCTCCTTTCCTTTACTGACTGCATCAACATTTTGGAAACATACAGTATATTTCAGAGCATTTGTTATAACTGTATTTGCTATAACTGATTTAAGTATTTTTTTCTGGCTTTTTGATTATTTATTGCTTAGCGACTGCATTTTCGCCTGTTTATACAGGCGAAAATGCAGTCGCTAAGCAACTGTTTTTGTGTTGATTAACTGTTTTGCACTTTTAAAAAGTTATTTGTTGCTTAATTTTACCTATAGGCTAACAAACTCAAGTGCGCTAGCCGTTTAAAAGCATTTATAGCATTTACTGTCTGCTTTTCCTCTGTTTTCTGCAAAAAAGACAAAAACAAAAAAACAAAAAAATCTTGTTTTTCCCGCCTTACTGAACTAGAATAGTCCAGTCTTCAGAGTTTGCTGATCTCTGGGCTTTGTCTTGGTTCCTGTGCTATTCCATATCCTTATTTGGATAAAAGGAAGCTTCTTTGTTCACCAGTGGGAGTGGGGAGCACTGAGCAGCCTATTTGTCCCTAGAGGAGTGGTACCAGCCAGAAACTTGTAGTCTATTGGCCATTTTGGGTCAATTCCTAGCTCTTTTCAACCCCCTGCTATAAAGCCCGCTTTAGCGCGCATTTTCGCTTGTATTCAACTCAGCACAGCTCCTCGTGGTGTCCTGCAGAGTTCTACAAGCAGCAGAGAGCAAAATAGTGACTTTTTCCTGATTTAAGTATTGTTTTCTGGCTTTTTGATTATTTACTGCTTAGCGACTGCATTTTCGTCTGTTTATACAGCTCTGCATTCTATTTAAACTGTTTTTGTGTTGATTAACTGTTTTGCACTTTTAAAAAGTTATTTGTTGCTTAATTTTACCTGTAGGCTAACACACTCAAGTGCGCTAGCCGTTTAAAAGCATTTATAGCATTTACTGTCTGTTTTTCCTCTGTTTTCTGCAAAAAAATATCTTGTTTTCCCGTCTTACTGAACTAGAATAGTCCAGTCTTCAGAGTTTGCTGATCTCTGGGATTTGGCTTGGTTCCTGTGCTATTCCGTATCCTTATTTGGATAAAGGGAAGCTTCTTTGTTCACCAGTGGGAGTGGGGAGCACTGAGCAGCCTATTTGTCCCTAGAGCAGTGGTTCCAGCCAGAAAATTGTAGTCTATTGGCCATTTTGGGTCAATTCCTAGCTCTTTTCAACCCCCTGCTATAAAGCCCGCTTTAGCACGCTTTTGCGTGATTTAGCTGTGAGTTGCCCATAGAGCACCATTGGGCAGCCGTTAAACAAGGTTAAACTATTTCTGGCTCCGTAAAGTCTGCTCTTCAATTTTTCCTTTAGAACTTCTCTACTTGCAATCTAAACAGTCTATTCTCTATCTCAAAAGCTCAGCACTTGCTCCTAAAGCATTTTTATATAGGTAAAGTACTTATATACTAAACAAAGTACTACATTAGCCTAGAATCCTTGAGTACCCATTTCCCTATAGGTCCCTTCTGACTCAGTTACACAGCAAACTTTTTCACTTTTTCTAGCATGTCGAAGGGTCAGTTGCTAGCTTCCTCTCCTGTTCAGCTGGTGAATCTTGGCATCTTGAGGCAATGTTACAATTGCCTCATGTACACAGACAACCCACTCCTTCTCCCACAAAACACAAATACATGTGAGAGATGCAACTATATAGCCAAACTGGAGGCTGAGCTCTCTCAACTCAGGACTGGCAAGACCAGACAGGAGGAGAAGGAAACCACGCACACCACAAACCCAGTTTCACATAGAACTATCACAACTGCAAAACAAACACATAAACACACAAAGACATACCCAGAGGCACTGATCAAAAATCTACCAAAACTACAGAGGCCTCCAAAGCAGACACCCAAGCAACTGCCACCTCAAGACATAAGACATGCAACACATAGCTCTCAAAGTCAGTGTGCTAAACAGTCACAGCCCTTAAGGCCAAACACAATGCCAGACACACTTGTTATAGGTGACTCCATAGTCAGACACACTGACGTCCCACTCACCAGACTGAACAAGGAAAAGATCACAGTAAGCTGCCTGTCGGGCGCTAGAATCCGCCGCATAACACAAGCACTCAGGTCACTCCACAGCAAGTACAAGTATGACTCAGTCATTGTTCATGCCGGTGTGAACGACCTGAGATGTACCTCCCTGGACTACATGAAAAGAGACATAGAGGAGCTCTCATATTATGTAACCCAGGCCGGTATGACCCTGACCCTGAGCAGTATCCTACCCTCACCAAGAATGATGCCACAATACAGAGACAAAATGATCAGCTTTAATAATTGGCTTAATTACTGGTGTCATTCTAAGGGGATCCAATGTCTGTCTGCCTGGGATGACATGCTTGACAAGCCATGCTACTTCGCAAGGGACAGCTTGCACCTGTTACCCCTGGGCTTCTGGATATTGGCAAAGGCTCTTGCCACCCCCATAGTGCCTTTTTTAGGCAAGGCTCAAATGATAAACCTACCGCCCTAGAAAACAAAAATGGAAAAAACTAAGGGTAATACTGCTCAATGCCAGAAGTCTAAACCTCAAGATGCACGCCCTCAAAGCCCTCCTCAGTATGGAGAACATCGATGTCTGTGCTGTGACTGAAACCTGGTTCAAGGCTCCTGAGAGCACCCCAGCACTGTCAGGTTATACCTCATATCATGCGTTCCGGCCCCAAAATCCGGACCAAACCACAAAAGGAGGGGGAGTATCCATATTCATAAAGGATACCCACACCTCCAGGTTAGTGGCAATGCACGAAGCATCAGAGACCATCCAGGTGCAATTAACCATAGGTAAAACTGCCCTACAGTTTGTAGCATGCTACAGACCACCCTCTCAAACTCAGGAAACCCACACAGCCTTCCTGAAGACACTGGAGAGTATGAATGTCTCTCCAAACACCATCATGTTGGGTGACTTCAACTACCCAAACATAGACTGGGAACATTACTCAAGCCCCAACACCCTAGCCCAAAGGTTCCTGGAGTTCATAAACTCAAATGCTATGGAACAACTAGTCACTATTCCCACAAGAGGAGAAAATATACTAGACCTGATCATCACAAACATGGGGACAAAATGCTCCACACCAGAAGTATATCCCTCATTGGTGAGATCAGACCATAAATTAATCTCACTGGAGATCCACATCCCGCCCCCAACCCCAGAAAAAAAGACCACAGTGAAGAACTTTTCAAAAGCAAACTTCACACTTCTTAAGACTGGAGTGGTATCCTTCAAGGCCCCCGAGCCAGTGGAAACCACAACCCACGCTGCTGAAACCCTTACAAATGCCTTCTACGAGCACCTCCAGGAATGTATGGATCAAGCAATCCCTAATAAAATCAAGACCCTTTCCACCAAAGGCAGGCGCCCGGTCTGGTGGACCCCAGCCATAAACAAACTCTACAACAAGAGGAGAAAGCTACTACATGACAGAGCAAAATCCCTAAAAGGAAAGGCATCTGTGATCAATACTAGCAAAAAACTACGATCACTCATAAAATCATCCAAGGCCAACTTTGAGAGAAAAATCGCTAAAGACACAAAAGACAATCATAAGGCCTTCTTTAGCTATGTTAGAAACCTGGGTGGAAACTCCCAGATATGCTCAGAATTAGTCCAAAATGATACAAAAATCACTGAACCCACAGACATTGCCAACATACTGGCAGACAGGTTCAGTGCTAATTTCTCCCCTCCCTCCCCCCCAAAAGGAGAAATATCTATCCCACCAGAGTCTAGTCTCCCAAACATCTCAGATGCCCAGGTGAGAGCTGCTCTCTCTAAAGCAAAAAACACAGCATCAATGGGACCGGACGGTGTCCCCGGCTGTGTGCTACACGAACTCAATGAGGAACTAAACCCACACATAAGGCTGCTGTTTAATCTTAGCCTTACTACAGGATACATACCCAAAGTATGGCGTATGGCAACTGTGGTCCCACTCCACAAAGGCGGTGCTTCTACGGACCCTGGAAATTACCGCCCCATAAGCTTGACGAGCCTTGTCTGCAAAGCTATGGAGAGGATCATAATGGAACTCATAAATAAAGACATTGGGGACCTACAGACACTGGATCCTACCCAATTTGGCTTTGTCAAGGGCAGATCCTGCCTCTTGAACTTGGTAGACTTTTTCAAAACAGTCACTAAGGCCATTGATGAGGGTAAGGCAGTTCACACAGCCTACCTTGACCTAGCAAAAGCGTTCGACACAATACCCCACTCGGGCATCATAGAAAAGCTCACCAGCTTAGATGTAAACCCATATGTCACAGGATGGGTTGCAAACTGGCTCAAAGACAGAACCCACAGGGTTAGAGTTGCTGGTGCCATGTCAGACTCTAAGCCGGTCATGAGTGGTGTCCCACAGGGCTCAGTCCTGGGCCCCCTCTTGTTCGGCATTTATTTTTCTGAAGTGCAGGCAAACATAGGGGGATTGTGGCTGACAAAATTTGCAGATGACTGCAAATTGGGCACCATAATTGACACTCCATCAGACACAGACATCCTCCAGAGAGGTCTCATAGAAATGGATAACTGGTGCCAGAGCCATGGCCTTAAGCTAAATGCCAAATGTATAGTCATACCCTTTGGGAAAAACAAGGTAACCCCTAATTACCACATAGGTGGTAATCCATTAAACACGGAAGAAGTTATCACGGACCTGGGGACCCAAGTTGACAGTAACCTCTCTTTGACACTCACATTGCCAAAGTGGTTAGGAAGACCTTCTACATTGCCCACCTGATCATGAAGGGATTCACATCCAGATCAGGAGAGGTCATTGTACCCCGTACTCTTCACTTATCAGACCAATGATTGAGTACAATGCCCCATTCGAATGTACCTTACCCGACACCTGCAGCAGTTGGAAAGACCCCAAAAGTTCCTCACCAAAAGGATAAAGGCTCAAACATATGTCATACGCTGCCTGACTGAAGAAACTCCAGCTCTATTCAGTCGCATACCGTCTGCTCAGAGGTGATCTGTGCCTGACATACAAGGCCATGTCCAACCCGGAATTAATGGACATGCTCCACCTCAAAAAATCCAAATCCACCAGAGCCACGAGAGCAAGAGACTTAAACCTCAACACGGATATAAATAGGATGTGCTGGAGGGACAGATTCATCACCCAGAGACTCCCTACACTATGGAACAGAATCCCAGTCCATGTGAGGCAGAGCCCCTCACTGACTCTGTTCAAGAGAAATCTTGACGAGTTGATGGGAGATTGTAGGTTTACCCCAGGAATCATCTCTGTGTCACTGCTGGACAGAGGCACAGCAAACTAATGGGTATAGTATTCTCATCCTAAGGGGTGGTGAAAGCCACACACACTCTGGCTAGGCTTATAAATGCCCTAGGGCAGATAGCCTAGTATGAACCTATGAACCTATGAACCTATGAACATAAACCGGAACAATAATATACTTACCTCTGCTCTCTTTATTGACCTATCCAAAACCTTCGATATGGTTAATCACCATATACTGTTAAACTTAAAGCATTTGCTCTCGACTCTAGTGCTATAAAGTGGTTTGAGTCATATCTTCATAACAGACAATGGGCAGTGCTCTGGCAAAACAACTTATCCAACCTCCTACCCATTACCCTTGGAGCCCCCGAAGGCTCAATACTTGGCCCCCTTCTGTTTTCTATTTTTATTAATGATCTCTATACCAGTATTTCATCTGCAACCTGTATACAATATGCTAATGATTCTACTTTAATTTGTTCTGTCTCATCCCCCTCCGAACTGCACTCTATCACCCAACAGACTTTTCAAAACGTTGAAACATGATTCCTAAAATGATGTTTAATCTTAAACCCCAAGAAAACCAAACTGTTACTTTTCTCCCCCACCCGTAAATCCTCACCACTCAATTTCTCTGTCTTGTCTAGTAATGGCAACAACATATCGCCTGACCCTACAACCAGGCTCCTCAGAGTAGAGATAGACAACAACCTATGCTTTGATTTTCACATTAACAACACTATAAAATTAGTTAACAGAAAACTATGCAACAGTCATATTAATAACAGGGACTACACAATCTAGGAAGTAAAGGCAATTGTTCAATACTACTCAATATGTGTAATGACAGCTATATTGTTAAAACAACAGCTGTCTTCATAGTGGTCATGGCATAGTGGTTAAGTGTTGTGACTTCAATGTAAAGGGTCCTGAGTTCAAGACCTACAAGGGCTGTCGGATACAGAGTGGTTAAGGCAATGTAAGCCACGCATATCAGTATCATGACATTGCTAGTTAGGGGTCTAGTCCCAGTGTTGGCAAGTAACAGTGTGCATGTATGTGGATGGGTCTATATCAGGTTGCAGGGTATACATGCCTTAGTGGGTCACCTGTCCATGTGGCACAGGCAATACCCAGTATAGTAACTGTAAAATGTGTTTGACTGTATCCCAGATATGTCACTGCCATGGTGTCAGCACAGTGACATACCCTGTTGTGCAATATGACTGCAGACCATCCTCATGCTGACACATGTACACCTACAACACACATGGATAACATTTTAGAGACCACAACCAAGCAGTGTTACTAACAGCTAGAAGGCATCATTGCTGGACACCTACACTACCAGCCAAATATGCCTCACACTCTACTCCCTAAAACATGTTACACTGCAGGACTGTGGTACACTGGTGTACAGTCACTGTGTGCATCAGAACCATATCAGCTTGTCCCTGCATCGATGGTATGGATGACAGGGATGGGGCACAGGTATCATCATATGCACAGGGCATCCTCGTGCTGTCACATGTACACCTACAACACAATTGCATATCATTTTAGAGACCACAACCAAGCAGTGTAATTAACAGCTAGTAGGCATCATTGCTGGATGGCTACACTACCTGCTAAATATGCCGCACACTCTACTCCCTAAAACATGTTACACTGCAGGACTGTGGTATACTGGTGTACAGTCACCATGTGCATCAGAACCATATTAGCCTGTCCCTGCATCGATAGCATGAATAACAGGGATGGGGCATAGGTATCATCATATGCACAGGGTGTGGTGTTGGTTTGCCAGAGGCCGAGGGTGGGCCATACATTTGACATATTGTGTGTGGGTGAGGGGTGTACTCTGTGGAGCTGGCTGAGGTGATGTGGTGTGTGTAGGTATGAGGTTGCCCTAGGTGTATTTGCATAGTATGTGGGTATGCATGCACACATTTCTGCCATGTGAATGCCCTACACAGGTGTTTACGGACAGCTGCAGGCCATACCTGGCAGGGTGTGCACTTCACTGCCTCTAGCCATGGACACATGGACTGTGCCTGCCAGGGGTTCCGTGGGCACGTCCAAGTACAGGCATTGATGTGCTACTCTCACCTGCTGATGACATTTGTCTGCTGGTACCAGGTCCCTCCTGGGACTGGCCAGGACCACGTGCACGTGACCTGCTGTGGTGTGGTGTGGACAGCACTCCCACACTGCTGAGGCTGCTACTGCCACTACAGGAGCCCCTTGGTGTCCTAGCACACCCACACTGACTGCAAGCTGTTGGTGTTGCTGGCCCACGTCCATGTGGGTGTCACTGCATCTCCACCACACGTTGAAGGACGGACACCCCACGGCTGATGAGGGCCATCATCTCATCATTCCATCTATCCGCTTGCTCAGTAGAAGCACGGATGGCACCCGAGAGTTCACGGAGGTTGTCACTTACAGATGCGAGAGCAGCCCTCTGCAGCCTAAGGCCCTCTCTGGTGTAACACTCAATATGTGCCTGCCCCATCATTACAGCCTGAAACATGCTTCTGCTGGTTGCAGCTATGTCACCTATACCAGGGGCATGATGTCCAGCGGCCCTACCATGAGCACCCTGGGACATCCGCCTATGTGGCAGCCTGCCAGACATCTGGCTCTGCCCACTGCAACCAGACACAGTAGGCATGGTTACCACACTTTTCTGTGCACTGCCACTGAACGCCAGCTGTCCATCTGCTATGGCCACTGGTGATGGGGTGCATATAGTCACTGTAACTGTGTGTGGGGTGCGGTGGCTAAAACGGGGATGTCAAATGTTGCGCAGTGTCAGCCCCTGACAACCCCACCTGTGCCTCAACATTATCATCATCATTGGTGTCTGTATGGACACCTACATCAGATTGGATGCAGGAGGGACCCTGACTCACCTCGCCACCTGTGGGGGAAAACAATAAATGCACTTTAAAACCTGTACAGCATTGCCTAACTCTAAACACACACACACACACACACACACACACACACACACACACACACACACACACACACACACACACACACACACATCTCTGTAATACCTACCTGTCCATGGCTTTACAAACAGTCCCACGTATATGTCCATGTGTTACCCCATCCTGCATCACACTTGTTAACATACACACATTGATACCACTCATTAACATCACAGTCCTGTAAATCCCCACACAAGCGGCCACAACACAAGGCCTGTTGCAACTTTACCTGCCTGACCTGTGTGTAGTGGATTTACATGGCCTCAATGCTGTCATTCGGTATGCACCCTCTGTATGGCTGGAATGATGTGCATGGCCCCTATATGTGTTGTCTATTTGGATACACTCCCTGGTGTTGACTATTACTTCCCCAATGCATCTGTAGAGCTGCATACGTGGGTTGTAGGTGACCTCTCTGCTGACTGCAATATTAAGTGTGTACCTGGAGTCTACCTTCCCTCTGGATTCCTGTTCCATGCTACATACCATATTATACTATTTACTGTCCTGTGACTACATGACAGGTATTCCTGGTGTGTTATGTGGCAGTCCATGTCCATATACTGCACGGTCTCAAAGGGCGGTACAGCCATATGAACACCCCAAAATCACACATGTGCATACATGGCCACACACATATGCACACATGCATCATACATGCATCTACCTCCCACAACTTCACCAGAGTGACCCTGCAGGCTAACTAACTAACCACCAGGATGCACACACACACACACACACACACACACACACACACACACACACACACACACACACACACATACAGGTGAGGTTGCACAATGATCGTACACACAGTTGTCCTATTACCCATCTGCCAACATGCAGAACATATGGTGCAGAACAGCATGCAGTTCAGCTATAGTTAATCCATGCTAGCAACAGTATACATGTGTATGATGCATGTGCTGTGACTATGTGATGCCCCTTCTCCTGGATACCACTGCACTCATGTACACAGTATTGCTGTGCACCTGTTCTGCACCTTGCCATGTACTATGCACCACAACTCACAGGTGTATAACCCATTGCAGAATGTGTAGGTCTGTGTCAGTTATGTCAGCTGTACCTCTCGCAGCACCTATGTGTTTCAGTAACACATACCTGGGATGATATGAGGACTGTTGCCATTGGTGAATGCCTGATGCCTGATTTACAGCTGTCAACATCAACAGACCATGTATGACCAGTGCAGAAATGCTTACACTGACAACCATCAGATCACACCATGGCTATGGGGGGTGTACACACCTTTATTGATTTTACACACACATCTTGATCTGCCATGGGACCACAACACCACATATCTTAGCAGTACACAAGCCTGGTATGTAACATATGTCCTGTACTTTCACATTCAGTGTCTACAGATTGTGCTAGGTGTGCGGCTGCTGACTGCAATGCATACACACCATGTGGGCATATGTGTGCACACCCTTATCATGATGGTTTATCACACCTCTTGTGTGTACTACAGCAGTCACTGCTCATGGCAGGGGTATACCAGAATGGGCCTTTTGCAATTGCCAGTGTATGTTCAGTCTACCCTACACACGACCCCCTATTCTGTATGATTGCAAGGTCTACACATGTGCACATCCCATGGTGTTCACCCAATGCCGTCACTATTGCAGTGTGGGTAGGGTTATGGCTGCCACAGGTCCTAAACCTGACTATATGCAGATAGAGCCATTCCTACCATCCTTAGGATCCCTGCTGCAGTGCAGTGTTGTGTCACGCTGAGAACCCCCCCCCCCTCTGCTTTTATGGAGATGCATGACAGTGAACACCACATGCTGCAGCCTAGACCCAGCTGATAATGTGGACTACTGTAATGCCTTATGCCATAGTATATCTCTGCAGCAGTTGGCATTATCCTACAGGTATATACACTGGTGTTGCAATGTATATGGGTGTTGTTCAGAACATGTCACTACTGTAGGCCATGTCTACCAACAGTATGTTACTCCCTGTGGACACATTCCACAATGACAGGATGTTAGTTGTCATGCAGGTGTGTGACATACCCTTTCAATACCCCATCATGGTTGCCTCTGTGAGACCATGCATTTCACAGCAACAATACATGCACATGTTCAGTATACATTCAGGGTAGGTGTGTTATATGTGTGCATGGAATATACTATCACCATTACATGTCCGGTGTGTTGGCATGCATCTACATAGGACATACTCACCAGCTACAGGCTGCTGCCTTGTTGTTACCCCAGAGGGACCTACATAAGAGGGTGAGAGATGCAATGTCAGTGGCCACACCTTTGGCACTGCTACAGGCTGGGTGCAGTACTACCACAAATCAATGGTAAATTCCCACAATACTACCACATCTGGACATCTGTTTATCACTACAATGCAGCAACACAATATATCTATGACATGTCAGATATGCATGATGTACCTGTACCACTGTGGATATTTACACAACAGTGGTCTACTGATGTGCCCTGTGTCCTTACCTGCACACTCCTCAGCTGGTGTGTGGGCCTCCATGAAGGGGCCCAGTGGTTGTTGGTGTTCCAGACAGGCAAGTGCCATGAGGCAGGCCAGGAGCTCCTCCACACATGTCAGGGGGATGAATGGCATGGCCCCCCCTAAAGTGAGGTGATCCCCCCAGACTGTGGCAGCACGCCGATGGGCACTGCAAAGCAGGTCACTGCAATGATGCCGGACCTGCTCATAACTGCGGTTATGCAGGCCGACATCATTGACCCTGTGGACTAGATCGTTCCACAGGCCGGTCCGCTCCTGCTGGTCATGGGCTGTCCTGCCAAAGAGAACCTGGTAGTGCTGTACCAGGTGGTTGATGATGACCTCATTTTCATCTGCTGAATACACAGGTAACATGCTGTGTGACATCTTGCCTGAAAGATATAAAGATGGAAACAGGTCTGAGCAACTCATATGGCAAGGTTACCACAGTTCGTAATACACAGCTCTGTCACCCCCCCCCCACCACCATATCAGCTTCAACAGACTGTACACACAACTCATTAGGTATGGCTACAGCTTAACTACCATTTGGACAGATTGTGTATTGTACCATACCTTCTGCTATGTGATTATAACCATGTACCCTGTGTGGACACTAACATTGCTGGCCTGTTACAGACTATTCACTTGCATGCCATTGTCAGGGCCACTATGGTTACATATATGCCAGTCGTACGGCTGCTCTGAGATTGCTGCACATCTGACAGTCTGTGTTATTGGGGAGATCTATGCATGCTGTTGGACATGTACCAGGATTGTGTAGACTACTACTACTAACAAATGTTCTATAACAGTGAAACAATAACATGTATATGTTCTATTGGCCAGCTGATCCACCTCTCCTCACCCATATGACCAGGAGACCTGGCCACATCACATGTGTGTGCCAACCTGGGGCCTTCTTGTGTACTGTTACAGCAGTACCATCAGGTGGAACCACCCAGGGGATGTTGGCCCCCCCCTTCAGGGCACACACCAACATGTTCCTGTCCTCTGAGCTCAGGTCTAGGGTCTGTTCCATACCGGGCTCCACAGACATATGAGGGATGTGCTACATTAGTCTGAGGCACCCAGTACACGTTCACATGGCCAACATGCTCCTCCTTCTCAGCCTCCAGACCAGGCACCTTCAGGACGTGGACTGCTGTTGTGAGTGGCAGTTGATGGGAGCCTTGTTCCTATTGTGCCCATATTGGGGACCATGGGGTGTCCACATCACAGACCACACACACCATCCATGGTGTTTACCCATCACATGTGTCACATACCACCCCTGTAGACTGTCCTCTATATCTATCAATCCTGACCACCTCCACATGTGTGTATCTGCCATACTTCCCCATATTCCCATTGCATACTTCACAGATGGGGGCAATGTGGCGCTAAGAAGGAACTAACATGTGACATACCCCTCCATGATGCACACACTGCCAGCTGTAGATATCGGTGTGTATTGCTATGTGTGCTGCTGCCTCACACATAGCACACATGACTGTGGTAATGATATAGGGGACATGTATTTACATATACATATATGTTTGTGTGTGTGTTTGTACATATGTAGACATGTGCATATAGGTATATATCTATATATGTGTACATATATGTGAGTTCATATATATCTGCACATATATATATATATATATATATATATATATATATATGTCTACACATGGGTATATGTATATTTCTGGACATACATGCTGATATACATTTATCCTTATATATTATGTATGTGACATATGTACACATATGCATACCTATATGTGGGGTACATTCAGACATCAGCTCCACAATTTCACAACACCTTCCTGCATAGCTCTACTGTTCTGCCTTGCTACAACACAGACAGGTGCCACATATGGACACAGCCTGACATTAGTTCTGAGGTTCATAGGTAGGTACTAGGCTATCGGCCCTAGGGCCTATACAAGCCTAGCCAAAAAGGTACCCTGGCTTTCGCCACCCAAGAAAATTATTTTCCTGTGCCCCTGTCAAGCAGAATCAGAGAAGTGATCCTGGGGGTGAATTTCCTATTACCCATCAAATCATCAAGATTTTTCTTGAAGAGTGTTAATGAGGAGCTCTGTTTGACATAGATAGGTAGTCTGTTCCAGAGTATGGGAAGTCTCTGGGACAGGAATCTATCCCTCCAGCATGTTCTGTTTATTGTGGTGACATGGTTTAGGTCCCTAGTGCATGTAGCTCGGAGGGATTGGGATTTCTTTAAGTGGAGCATGTCCAACAGCTCTGGGTTTGACATAGCTTTGTATGTTAGGCAGAGATCGCCTCTGAGTAGGCAATATGCGATGGAGTAAAGCTGGAGTTTTTTGAGACAGTCTACGTAAGGCATCTGTTTGAGGCCAGTAATCCTCTTGGTGAGGTATTTTTGCAGCCTTTCCAGTTGTTGTAGATATCTTGTGAGGTACATACCAAAAGGGGCGTTGTACTCTATAATGGGTCTAATGAGTGATGAGTAGAGGGGAACAATGACCTCTTTTTTTCTGGATGAGAAACCTTTTGTGATGAGGTGTGCCACGTAGAAGGATTTCCTGACCACTGTGGCGATGTGATTATCAAAGGAGAGACTACTGTCCATCTGTGTCCCAAGGTCTCTTATCACACTTTCAGTGTTAAGTAGACTACCGCCTATTTGGTAGTTCATGGGTACAGAGTTTTTGCCAAAGGGGATGACAATGCACTTTTTGGCATTGAGCTTGAGACCATGTCTTTTGGGATATATATAGACAGATATGTTGTATCTGTTTAGATATTAATATATTTACACACACACACATACATCTAGATGTTGGTATACATTCTCTGTACTGTTACATGACTGAGCTGGATGTTATATTTCTGAAAACATCAGATTTATGTATATCTGGCATGGCTTAGTGGTAAATCACTTTGTCGATGGTGTGCAGGGTCCTGTGTTCGAGCCTTGCAGAGGCTGTTTATTTTGTTGCTGGGCGGAACACAGGCCGTTGGATACAGAGTGATTAAGGAACTTTAAAGCAGTTGTAAGTGGGTTTGCACGTGTTTGCGTGGAGGTAAGCACTGCTAACTTCCGGTTACAGTTTCTTACATTCATTTAGCTTCTAAATTGCTTAACGTGTGTAGGCATTGCTTACTCCCATGCAAACAGGCTTAAACCCACTTACTGCTGCTTAAAAGTGCTTACTCCTGCTTACCCCCATGCTAATTTTTTTAAAAGAAAAGAAAAAGGGGTTGATAGGAAAGTGGTGAAAAAAAGGGCACAAAGAGGGAAAGACAGTAGGGAAATTAGCCAGGGATGTGCAGGAAGGGTGTAGGGAAGGTCCATAGCTGCCCATTTCTTCTACATCAACAGCTGTGCAGATACACTGAATTTGGAGGTAGATTTGGACACTCAAACCCCTGGGTGGGGGTGAGGACAACAATAATTAATTGTGATGCCAGTTAGACCAGATTACATGTGTCCAGTGCACACGTGTGCGAAATGGACAGCTATGTATGGGGCAAGATTTTTTTGTGGGAATAGATTGCCCTTTTTTTAGGTGAGAGTGGGATGTTGGGGAGGGGTAGTAAGTATATTTGCGGAGGTAGGTTGGGTAGGTTAACAGACAAGACAAACAAGATGCATACAGGGGTGGTATATGACACATGTGGGGGGTAAATTCCTTGGATGGGGAGGGGTGTTTGGAAGTCGCAAGCCCATGAGCCCCCAAATGGAAACAGTGGGACTGAGGTCACCACCCATGGGCAGTCTCCACTGCACCTTCACAGCCCCAAAGGTGGTTGTGCTGGGAGCTGGGTAGGAAGGGCAGGCTCACCCTCTAATTGCGCCACTCAGTCCTTAAGCTGGCATAGCTTGTCTTGAATCTCCTTGTCAAGCTCGCTATGCACCATGGCCCGGACCTGACGGCGGGTGACAGGTACCTCCCTGCCCCCGTTCCCAGGGGGCCAAGCCTCATATCCTGTGGCACTTCCATCAGAAGGTAGTACAGGGCCAACGGAGGAAGAGGTCCCAGGCTGGGCCCCAGATGTGCTGGTGCCTGTTACCATGGCCAGCTGAGGTGGAACAGGTGGGTCCGCTGGGACTGGCCTTCCCATATGAGCTATGGTGTTGCAGTTTTAAGAAAGATATCAGTTAGTAATAGTCAACAGCATTCAAGCATTCAGGATTAGTTGTAACAGCATGCATAGGTACTCCCATTAACCCAAGACACCAGATTTACAGCAGTTGCAGAGCGAGCAGAACACATGCATATATGGGACAACAGTGGCCATTACAACAGTATGCAGGCTTCATTGATGGCAACAGGCCACCAATATGGGAGTATTTTAATATGGCACATGCATGGAACCAAATGTGAATATTTATAAACCAATAGGACATATGTCCCAACAAAAGTTTGGAGTGTACATGTACCCACTGAGGTGTGTAATTAGGTTATTGTTGCACATATGGTGGGGGTGAGAGAGTAGTCAATTAACAACTAATATATCCCTGTAGTTTACACAACTTTCTTAGTGGCTGCAGTGATCTGTCCCTTACATGTATTATTACACTACCTGATGTCCTTACTTTGTACAATGGTATGTTTGTAGATTAGTAGATACGTGGACTGTGTCTCTCATATAGGCTACACCTCTTACCTGTTATAGCTGTTGAGAAAATTATTGTTAACACTACCTGAAGATTTCTACACATACTACCAGGTTCCATGCTTGTAGACAGGTATATAAGTGAACTGTGTTGTACCTACAGTCTACACCTCTCACCTGGTACAGCTGTTGAGAAAATCATTGTTAACACTACCTGATGATTTCTACACATACTCCCAGATTCCATGTTGATGTTATACACATACCTAACAATCTGTTATTGCACACACTCTAGTCAAGGCTTGACAGGATGCAGGTGTTAATGTGACATATTTTGAGAATTGCTGTCATACACTTTGGGTGAGATGCTACAATGACAGGTTTGTTTCCGTCTACATTCTCTGACTATGTACAGGTCTGACTATCAGTTATATGTCAGTAAAAGCTGCCTACATTTCTTGGATCATCACATTGATTTGTCAGGAGAACAGGTTACCGGGCAGCAGATTTGGGCCATTTATCTGGACATGCTGGGCAGATCTGAACAGTTGAGGGGTATGACTATGCATGCAGCTTACTACCTGAACATTCTGTCACAGTCTGTACAGTTGATGGTTATGATTATACTTACAGCTTACTATCTGAACAGTCTATGATTATACTTACAGCTTACTATCTGAACATTCTAGCAAATTCTGTACAGTTGTTGGGTCTAATTATGCATACAGCTTTCTATCTGAACATTCTCACAAACTTTGTACAGTTGTGGGGTATGATTATGCATACAACTTACTACCACTCCTGGGATTCAAACCCCTGCTGTGTGTGGTAAAAATATTACAGTTGACATCACAGTACACTGTGCTATCAGGGAATTGGTGTGAAACATTCCAATGTTTTCTGTCTAAGTCTCCCTCAGTTGTATAATATGACTGACCTCTTGAGACTTCCAACATTGTTATACTGAACTTCCTATACATTTTATCTGCGTTCAACAGTGTGGGTAACACTGCTTAATACAACAGTAGTATTTATAGAATCCATCACAACAACATATGACATCAGAATGTACACAAGCACTCCAGGGGTTATACTTTTATTCACAAGATATTACACCTTTATTTACACACAACCTATATGACAGTCTTCCTGCCATATTGTCTAGTTTATTCAGTACATCCCATACACAATACATTTTTATACTGGTACTACACTTTCTAGATCTGTTATATTTATTTGTTATGACAGTACATGCAAGATTATTACTAACCTGCCTCCGACCCAGCCTTTACAGTCTAGCAGCATGGGCTTGCTAGTTCGCAGCCCACTCATCTGCAGCTGTCAGAAAGATACAGTGATATTTAGCCATTACCTATCCATATTATACACAAGTTAGGCAATCATTATCTACATAGTAGAATGAGTACTTACTCAGTGCTGGGGATCGGCCATTCCCCTTGATTCTTGGATCCACTGCTCCAAGAGACCCCCCCCCTGCCGCTTCAGGTCAGCATGTTGATGCCTGAACTGCTCACCAGTCCCGGGGATACCAGTGGCACTGGTGAGGTCACGGGCTAGACTGTCCCACTATATATTGAGAGCCCTGGTACTGGCCCTGCAGTAGTCTCTGCTCATGGTGTTTTACCAGGAGCTATACCATGAATCTGGACCCCTGAGTGCCCCAGAGCTGTGCTCTAAATCGAGTGCCTTCCCCAACTCTAGCCATTCTGCCTACAGTAGGGAGCTGCAACCAGTTATGGGAAGTATTTGCACCTGTGGGGTTTAAAAATGCCTGATTTCCTGCACTTTTCCATGACTGAACGGTTTTGAAAAGCCTAAGCTATGGGCACACCTGCTTACCTAATGTTGGTATTGCTTATAGGGGTATAACACTGGGCAGATTGAGTTAGCCAGCCTACACATTGCTTACACCAACTAAGCTGAGCTGTGCAATACTTAGTGTTGCTTAATATTTAATTTGCATTATATTTTCCTTTTGGCATTGATTTATTATTCGTTACATCTTATATATGTGTCTGGTATCTGTGAATCATGTGTACGTACACTGTATGGGGTCCTGGGGACGTCAACACTTTATTACAATAACACCCCACATCTGGCCTTACTGCAGTACTCCAGTTCACACATTTATGTTATGTAGCAGGTTATACAACATCCCACTGTACATAGATTCCTTTCACATGTTCAGTTTGATTTTCCTATGGTGAGGATTTGTTTGTTGAAACGTCAGTCTTATGTACTGCTATGATGGCTTAGTGGTTAACTACTGTGACTATAGTGTACAGGGTTTGAGCCTTGCAGAGGCTGTTTATTTTGTTGCTGGGCAGAACATGGGCCATCGGAAACAGAGTGATTAAGGCAGTTTAAAGCAGTTGTAAGCGGGTTTGCACAGGTTTGTGCGGGTTTCCGCGGAGGTAAGCACTGCTAACTTCTGGTTACAGTTTCGTATACTCAGCTTCTAAATTGCTTAATCTGTGTAGACAGTGCTTACCCCATGCAAACGCACTTAAATACACTTACTAGTGCTTAAATATGCTTACTACTGCTTATTTGTGCTTAAACCTGCTTACTAGTGCCTTATTCATTATGACACTGACACTTCACATGTGCATTTCCTGCAGTACTCCAGTTCATAAATATATGTTATTTAGTGGGTTTTGCAACAAGAATATTGGTTATAATGTGCTTTGCCATGTAAAATAGACTGTGCTGCAGTGAGACTCGATCTGGGAATGCCTGCTCGTTAGGCGAATGCTCTGCCCACTACACTATTGCTGTGCTGATTCATTTGCATATATCTTCCTTGTTATCCTCTTCAAAAGCCAAATGGAAAGAAGCAGACTAGGAACAGATTTGTAAATCCTTTAATTGATGCCTCCCGGTACCTCGGCCAAATGCCTTCAAAGGGAATAATTCACAGCATCAAGAATGTTTCTTTAAATATACTTACACCACACGGTATGATGTGCATTAGTAAATCAAATGCATATAATACACCAATTAATCAATTAAGCACTGAGCTCAAAACATTTTAAAAGAACATTTACCTAAACTGTGAGCTCAAAATGCTTTACAAAGTGACTCTGCTACCACATACATAAGAAACATGTACAAAACCTCCTAATTTATACCAAAATATCAGAATTACATACATAATGCAATACATTATACAATAAATTCATATACCACACACATTCTACACATACATATTTTCTAGTCATAGTTTGCTTCGGTATGTTTTGTGTATCATAATGTTTTTTTACTGTAGAACGGTAGAAGTGCAGTATTTATGGCAGGAGCTCAAGCTGAAAATATGCTTTTGTTAACGGAATTCTGGATGGGGAGGGATGCCAGATTTGCCAGCAGTGATCCATGGTCCAAAGGGGCATCAGAGGAGCATGACAACCAGTTCTTCAGATTGAAGAAATTACTGGTGAAAGAAGTGACATTGTGCTATGATGCTAAGCTCTTGGAGAGGTATGTAATCTTAAACATAACACCAAGAGGGCTTAGAATTGATAAATTGTCAGCCTTTGAGTTCTCAGAAGACAAGAATGATTTATTTGAGGAATGGAAATCACTGGCCATGTCCTGTATGCTTGGTTGGCTTAATGTTTTAATCAAGCGTAACAGGAGACAACAGGAGAAAATTCAAGGTGAGATAATCCAACTTCAAGAGACTTTAGCTAATGCAGTGACGGAGGGCAGTTTTTTGCATAAATTTAATGATATCAAAGTCCACTTAACTAAAGCTGAAGAGGGTGTCATGTTACGTGAAAAAAAGAAAACTTGACCGGGACATTAAGGATTATTTATTTTATTTATTTATTTAACATTTATTTTATCAGGATAAGTCCAAGTGGACATCATGTGTCCTTTTCCAGTGGAGTCCTGGGGAGAAAAGCTTCAAAGATATAACAGTGTACATACATGCTTTAGATAACAATAAAACTGGCATACAAGATAAGAGAAACAGTGAAGTACAAAAAACAATTATGTAGAACAATAAGATACTCAGGAGTAGTACCATTATTTACAATATATACAAAAAGTACATTTCAGGTGAGAGTATAGTGTATGCAATGGCAGAGAAAGTCCGAAAGGCAGAGATCATCTAGGGGACTGACCAGGAGTTGGTCTCGTGAGTCGCGGGACTCATCGGCTTCATCGGTAGAGACATCCTCAAGCAAAAAGAGCGTCTCCTTTGAAAATTTAAATGAAGGAGCTGGGGGGCAGGAACAACAGTTGAGTGATTATCAAACGAGAGCTGTGGTCGCAAGTAGAAAATGAAGAACTCCAACAGCAGTTTGGGGCGTAAAGGGAAAAACTAATGTGTTCGGGGCTCCAGGAACTTTAGTATGTGAAAGACAAGTTACTGATGCAGTCAATGAGGCTCGTCAAAATCAAAACACACAAAGGGACATTGATGTGAGTAGTGATTTTGATATTGTGAACTTGTCTGACTTTATTTTGAATCGTGATATGGAAGCTGTATTGAGAAAAGGCATGACATTTGTTTCCACGAGGCTTCCAAGTCTTGCTGACTTATTTTTTGAGGTCAACAGATTCTGTAGAAAGTTAAACCTTCGGGTCTTTTTTCACAATAAAAGGGTGGATATTACTAATAACATTCTGGATTCAGCATGTGATGAAGAAGTTAGTTTAAATGATTCACTGTTGGATCTATCCATTTATGAGAATGAGTATTGTGATTGGGAAAATGTTGATTTGACTGGAGATGGGGAAGGTGTTGCTGTGGATGAAGATGGGGGGGGTGCATTTTTCTTTATAGGATATGACAAATTTCAGTTGCCAACATTGTCTGTAGCAAGTACTTTTATCTCTCCCAAAATGACATCATGTATTTGTATCTTTGAAAATGTATTACACAAACAGTTGCGGTTAGAATATAACAAAGTTAAAAATGTTTTCATGGGTACAATTTGAATGCAAATGAATGGAAAGCTTTGCAGGATATGAGGGAGCAAAATGATAGGTACATATTTACTCAAACAGACAAGGGGGCAACTGGGTGATTTTTTCTAAAGCTCAGTATGTGACCATAGCTGAAAATCTTCTCATGGATAGTACGGTGTATGATAGGTTGACAAAGAATCCAGTACAAGAATTTAATAGCAGTTTATTAGAACTGTTAGAAAGAGGAGAGAGACTGTTTTTTTTCTCAGCTGCTGACATCAAGAAGTTACATATTAAGAACCACGAGGATGCTACCTTCTTCATCATCCCTAAAATTCACAAGTCCATGGAAAATCCCCCAGGAAGACCCATAGTTTCGGGTAGGGGTTCATATTTACAAAACTTAGACATTTGCTTGGATTACCAGTTAAAGAGTAGTTTAACAAAGGTTAATTCACATATTAAAAATACAAGAGAATTATGTGAATTAGTTGGTGGAAAGTGCTGGGATAGGAACTTCTGTTGGGCTTGCATAGATGTTAAGGCACTATATACTAGTATTAAAAATCATTGGGGTTTGGAGGCAGTGGCCTCAATGTTAGGGGAAGGCCCTAGGACCAACTATCTAATTCAGCTTTTGGAATTTTCCCTTATTGTTTTACTTTTGGTGGGCAGCATTTTTTGCAAAAGGAAGGAACAGAAATGGGGGCATCTTATGCCCCCACATATGCTATATTATTTATGAATTTTTTTGAGAATAGGTAAATGTATAAACTGGATTTTATTGTTAATCAAGTTATTATTTATAAAAGATTCATTGATGATTTGTTTTTTTTGTTTGTAGGGGAAATCCAACTGAGTTTGATGGTTTTGTGAATAAGCTGAATGACAATCCTTTGGGCCTGGAATTTACTTTTGATGTCAGTAGAGAAAGTATGCATTCCCTTGATGTGGATTTTTTTGTGGTGGAAAATAAAATTAATTTTAAGCCATTCACCAAGAAGACTGCTGCCAATAATTTTTTGTCAGCAGAGAGTATGCACCCCCCCCCCACCTTTTAGCCTCTTTACCATATGGGGAATTCAAACAGATTTATGGCAACACCTTTGATAAATCCAGGATTCCTGAAGAGTTTATGAAAGTCAGGCACAAGTTATTTAACAGGGGATACTCTATGGCATGTTTAAACAATGCAGAAAATAGGGTATTAAGAACTAGTGAAGGTGTGGCCACAAATAATAGGAAAATGAATGTGGCTGATCATTGGAAAAATCACAGTGAGGAAGAGAATAGATTGTTTTTTGTTATGAGGTTTTCTCCTCTGTCTGCTATGTTTAAAAATTTGGTGCAAAGATTCTGGCCCATTGTATGTGAAGATAAAAGTATTGGACATTTATTTCCTAAAAAAGTTAGTTTTATACAAAAGGTTTTTGAATTTAAGAGAGCTTTTGAATCTAAGAAAAATGTCAACATCAGGAGGCCAAAGGGGGAGTTTTGTTTGTGGTAGGTACAGTGTCTGCTGTAGGTTAAAAAATCTAGATGGCAGTAAAATAAATGGCGTTAAGTTTGTGGCTAGGAATCACTTTACCTGTAGGTCGTGTGGGGTGATATATGCTTTGGGGTGCGGATGCACACCCACTAGATGGTATGTGGGACAGATCAGAAGAATGGTCAAAAATAGAATCTTAGAACATCTGGGAGATATTAGGAATAACAGATTGGAGAGTCCTGTAGCGTAGCACTTCTACACGGCCCATGGAGGATCGGCAGCCAGTTTGTTTTTTGGCATTTTAGCCAAACCACTGCACACAGAAGGGGAAAACTTCTCTTGTACTTTGAACAAATTGGAAGCCAAATTTATTATTAATTTCAATACATTAGCTCTAGGGGGTTTAAATGAGGAATTGAATATTAGTGTAAAAGTTTAAATTATCAAACTATAGTAAATTAAATTCATTATAGTAAAATTCATTAAAGTAATGTTGTAGTTATAAAGTAGGGTTACATTGTATGTGTAGAATGTGTGTGATATATGAATTTATTGTGTAATGTATTACATTTGCATTATGTATGTGATTCTGATATTTTGGTATAAATTAGGAGGTTTTGTACGTTTTTCTTATGCATGTTCATAGGTTCATAGGTAGTCGGCCCAAGGGCCTATGTAAGCCTAGCCAACAAGGGTCTCTGGCTTACGCCACACAAAAAAGTTATTTTCCTGTGCCACTGTCGAGCAGAGACACAGAAGTGATTCCCAGGGTGTATTTCCTATTTCCCATCCACTCATCAAGATTTTTCTTGAAGAGTGCTAATGAAGAACTTTGCAAGACATAGATGGGTAGCCTGTTCCAGAGTATGGGAAGTCTCTGGGACAGGAATCTATCCCTCCAGAATGTCCTGTTTATTGTGGTGACAAGGTTTACGTCCCTAGAGCGTGTAGCTCGGAGGGATTGGGATTTCTTTAGTATAGCATGTCCAACAGCTCTGGGTTTGACATAGCTTTATATGCTAGGCAGAGATCACCTCAGAGTAGGCGATATGCTACGGAGTAAAGCTGGAGTTTTTTGAGGCAGTCAGTGTAGGGCATTTGTTTGAGGCCAGTAATCCTCTTTGTGAGGTACTTCTGTGGCCTTTCCAGCTGCTGCAGATGTCTTGTGAGGTACATTCCAGAAGGGGCATTGTATTCTATAATGGGTCTAATGAGTGTTGAGTAGAGGGGAACAATGATCTCTTTTTTCCTGGATGAGAACCCTTTTATGATGAGGTGCACCACGTAGAAGGACTTCCCGCCAACTGTGGCAATGTGACTATCAAAGGAGAGACTACTGTCCACCTAGGTCCCAAGGTCTCTTATCACACATTCAGTGATAAGTAGATTGCTGCCTATGTAGTAGTTCATAGGTACAAAGTTTTTACCAAAGGGGATGACAATGCACTTTTTGGCATTGAGCTTGAGGCTATGGCTCTGACACCAGGCATCTGTCTCAGCAAGGCCCTTCTGTAGGATGTCCACATCATTTGGGGACTTGACTATGGCTCCTAGTTTGCAGTCATCTGCGAACTTCATTAGCCAGAGGCCTTCTGTGTTAGCCTGTACTTCAGAGAAGTAGATACCAAACAGGAGAGGTCCCAGGACGGAACCCTGTGGTACTCCACTTGTCACTGGTTTGAGGTCAGATTTGGAGTCTGCAACTTTTACAGTGTGGGTTCTGTCAGTGAGCCAGTTGGCAACCCATCTTGTGACGTAGAGATTTATACCTAGTTTAGTGACTTTAGCTATAATTACAGAATGGGGGATGGTGTCGAAAGCCTTGGCGAGATCAAAATAGGCTGTGTGAACCACCTTACCCTCATCTACGACTTTGGTGACTGCCTCAAAGAAGTCAATCAGGTTCAGGAGGCATGATCTGCCTTTCACAAACCCAAACTGGGTGGGATCCAGAGTTTAGAGGTTACCAATGTCTTTGTTTATGAGTTCCATGATGATACATTCCATGGCCTTGCAAACCAGGCTCATCAGGCTAATAGGTCGATAGTTCCCGGTATTAGTGGTGGCTCCCCCTTTGTGGAATGGGATAACTATTATGTGCGCCATTCAGTGGGCACAAAGCCTAATGCAAGGCTATTATTGAACATGGTGTTTAAGTGGGGAGCCAGTTCGTTCTGAAGTTCATGTAAAACGCAGCCTGGGATGTTGTCCGGTCCCATAGATGCAGTGTTTTTGGCTTTAGAGAGTGCAGCTTTTACCTGCATAGTTGTGATTGCAGGGACTCTGCATTCTTCCTATATAGATATGGGCCCTTTAGGGGGTGAGGGGGGGGGGTAAAGTTAGCACTGAACCTATCTGCCAGGATGTTGGCAATATCAGTTGGTTCTGTAATTTTCGTGTCGTTGTGCTATAACTCAGCAGATCTGGGTGTTGCCATCGAGATTCTTGACATAGCTATAGAATGCTTTGTGGTTGTCCTTAGAAGTAGTGGTGATTTTGTTTTCGTAGCTAGCTTTGGAGGATCTTATAAGGGATCTCAAATTCTTACTGAGGCTGACCAGGGAGCTTCTCCACTCATGGTATTTTATTCTCTTTTGCAACAGTTTCTTCCTTCCGTTGTACAGTTTGTTTATGGCAGTAGACCACCAGATTGTCTTCCTTTTTTTGGAGGATAGCATCTTGGTTCTGTTTGGGATAGCACGATCCATGCACTCGTGTAAGTGCTTATAGAGTGCATTGGTGTAGGATACAGCAGTTGTAACTGTATTGTCCATCTGCATGGGTGTCAATGAAGTTCACCACTTCTGTCTAAAGAAGCATGAAGTTGGCTTTGGAAACATTTTTTACCACGGTTTCCTTAATGGGGGGTGGGGGTGGGATGTGGATATCAAGGGTGATTAGCTTATGGCTGGATCGGACCAACGAGGTGTCGACTTCAGGTGTGGAACACCGGTCACTCATGTTGGTAATGACTAGGTCTAGGATATTGTTGCCCCTGGTGGGGGTGTAGATAAGTTGATCGAAGGCATTGGAGTTTATGAATTCCAGAAAGCGTTGAGCTAAGGAGTTGGTACACAAGTAGTTTTCCAGTTAATGGTGGAGTAATTGAAGTCGTCCATTATTAGGGTGTTTGGTTGAACCCTAACAGAAAAGAGGAGTGGGAATCCTGGGGCATGGTGGGGGATCTGTAGCAAGCTACAATTTGGATTGCAGTTTTGCCCAGAGTTAGTTGCAATTGGATAACATCAGATGCATTATGCTGAGCAAGTAGCCTGGAGGTGTGGATATCCTTAATGAATATGGACACACCTCCGCCTTTGGTGTTTCGGTCCAGGTTACATGGCTGAAAAGTGTGGTATGCGTTATAGCCTGGTAGTGCAGGGGTGGTCTCTGGAGCCTTGAACCAGGTCTCAGTCACTGCACAGATATCGATGTTCTCCATTTTAAGGAGTGCCTCGAGTGAGTGCATTTTGAGATTTAGATTTCTAGCATTGAGTATCATTACCCTCAGTTTTTGCTTGCCTGTTCCTGTTACTGTGGTGAATTTGTTATTTGAACCTTACCTAAAAAAGGCACTATAGGGGCATCAAGAGCTTTAGCCAGTATCTGGAATCCCAGGGGCAACAGGTGCAGGCCATCTGTGGCAAAGCATCATGGTCTGTCGACCATCCCAAGCAGACAGATACTGGATCCCCTTAGAATGACACCAGAAGCTTAGCCAATTGTTGAAGTCAATCATTTTGTCCTTGTACTGTGATATCATTCTGGGTGATGGCAGAATGCTACTCAGGGCTAGGGTCATACCTGCCTGGGCTACAAGATCGGAGAGCTCTTCCATGTCTCTTTTCATGTAGTCCAGAGAAGTATGTCTCAGGTCATTCACACCAACATGGGCAATGACAGAGTCATATTTGTACTTGTTGTGGAGTGACCTGAGTGCATGGGTTATGTGGCAGATCCTGGCACTCAACAGGCAGCTGACAGTAACCTTCTCCTTGTTTAGCCTGGTGAGTGGGACATCAGTGTGCCTGACTATAGCGTCACCTATGACTAGTGTGTTGGGTATGTTTTTTTGCCTTATTGGCTATGGTTGAGTGGCACACTGAGCCTGTGGGCTATGTGTCATTTGGGTTGTGTTGTGGGATGGAGGTTGCTTTCGTTTCTGCTTTGGGAGGTCACTGTTGCTTAGACAGATTATTATTGAGAGCCTCTGCAAATGTTTTTGTGTTACTATGTGTGGATTTTGGTGGTGTAGATTTAGTGAGACTATGTGATGAGTGTGGTGTGATGCAAATGTTTACCTTCTCCTCATGACTGTCAAGTTTAGTCTTGGTTGGAGAGAGCTTTACCTCCAGTTTGGCTAGATAAGTGCATCTCTCACAGGTTGTAGTGTTGGGTGGTAGAAGGAGAGGGTTGTCTGTGTACATGAGGCAATTTCTACATTGCCTCAAGATGCCCAGATTCATCAGATAGACAGGAGAGAACACTGGGAGCTGACCCTTGGACATGCCTGAATAAAAAACTATTTTCCTCTAGACGAGTGAGGAAAGTGAGTACAAGAGCTGTTTTTCTCTAAGCAAGTGAGGAAAGAAGTACCAAAACTGTTTTCCTCTAGGTAATGAGGAAGGATGAGTGCTATAGTAATTAGTAGCTTATTTAGTACTTACAAGTTCTGAACAAGTGCTGAGCACGGATAAGCAAATTTAAGTGCTAAAACTAAGAATCTGTATCTGCACTAGATGAGTTACAGGACAGAAACAAGTGCAAATGCAGGCTTTCAAATCAAAAAGTTGAGAGAGATAGAAGAGATTGCCCAAGCGGCCAATAACCACAATTTCTGAGCCAGAACCACTCCTTATGTGGTAGACAGGTTACCTAGTGCTTACCACTCCTGCTAATAAGCTAGAAGGCTTCCCTCCAACACAGAAAGACTTGGTGGGCTCAGAAGCTTACATACACAGTCACTTTGTAAAACATTTTGAGCTCACAGTTTAGGTAAATGTTCTTTTAAAATGTTGTGAGCTCAGTGCTTAATTGATTAATTGGTGTATTATATGCATTTGATTTACTAAAGGACATCATACTGTGTGGTGTAAGTATATTTAAAGAAACATTCTTGATGCTGTGAATTATTCCCTTTGAAGGCATTTGGCCGAGGTACCGGGAGGCATCAATTAAAGGATTTACAAATCTGTTCCTAGCCTGCTTCTTTCCATTTGGTTTTTGTTTTTCTAGTCATAGTTTGCTTTGGTACATTTTGTGTATCATATTGTTATCTTTGTCAGCCTTTCAAGCTGCTTTAACGACAGGCACAGCGATGGGCACACCCACACACCTACGGTTAGCTGTACTCAGATTTTTAAAAAAAATAATAATAGGGATTCTTCATTTAATTTATATGTACTGTTGCTGTTGTACACATGGGGGACCGCTGGTGGGGATATGCGGACACCTATAAGTGGTCTCGCTCATTTCTTACCACTTTCTGCTGTTCTACATTGCAGGGGCATGTTTATTCTGAGAGCTCTGCTCTCAGACACGCCCCCTGCGCTCATACATGCTCCATGTAAGCCTAGGAGCTCAGGCAGCACGCCTTATTAATATGCATGGAGAGCTGCCATCCTGCTCCTAAACGGGCGCTTCCGTGCAGGACTAAGCTAGTCCTGCACAAAAGATTAGTAAATCCAGGGGTGAGTCTTAAACTCAAATATTTGTCATTATTTAATTACTTCAATTCCCAGCTATTTGCTAGACAGGTTCAGATTTCAGGAGGAACACACCAAAAATATGAAGCAAAAATCTAGACATTCTGCAAAAAGCTGTACAGCTGAGAAGTATGATGGCAGTGAAAAAAAAAACTGTGTTTTCTTTGTTTTTGTTCCCCTGCACAATTTTGAGTTTATGAATACTCAAGATTCTGGCCTCTGGCATCTGAATTTCAAGTATTCATTCATTCGATCTTGTGAAGGGGAACCGTATGTTCATACATAATTCCAAGGGTCTTTATTACTGTGTGTTGGCATGGCAGAGGCATTTTGCAGACCCAGTCCACTTGTGTTTGATCATAATATTGCAGAGAATTGGAAAGTATTTGAGCAGGAATACAATATTTTCATACAAGCATCTTTTTCCTGATAAAGATGCTTGTGTGAGGGCATTTATTCTGCTTAATCTAATAAGGTCAGGAACCACTGAAAGAGAGCATTCATTTGTGTATGCAACAGCAGTATATGCAGGAGAAGGGGAATCTGCCATATTGTTGTGCAAGCTGAATCAGAGGAGGACCCTGAATGCTTGAAACATAAATTTAGAGAAATGTGTAACCCCCAGACAAATGTTACATTGGAGAGGCATTTATTTTATACAAGAGACCAAACGCCAGGAGAAACTTTTGCAGCTTATATTACTGACTTGAGAAACAAGGCTAAAATGTGCAGATTTGGTGATTTGA
This sequence comes from Protopterus annectens, assembly GCF_019279795.1. Lineage (NCBI taxonomy): Eukaryota > Metazoa > Chordata > Ceratodontiformes > Protopteridae > Protopterus > Protopterus annectens. Next base: position 355,453,606 of record NC_056740.1, read on the forward strand.
AAGATGAGTTGATAAAGGACAGGCTTGTGTGTGGTCTTAATAATGCTGCAGTGAGAAAGACTTTGTTTCGAGACAGTGATTTAACATTGAGCAAGGCCATAGAGATTTGTCAAGTATACAAGCTTACAGAAAGGCACACAAATATGCTTGCAAGTGATAAGAGGATGGTTTCAGCAGCCTCTAGAGAAAATGTAGACAGCATGCAGCATACAACTAACAGAAACAGGTCTAAGCACATGGCAGCTGCAGCCTCTGTGGGATTTCCAGGGAGAGCCCCTACCTTTTCAGCAAGTTCTAAGACTAGCTCAGTAAAATGGTCATGCTCAGTGCAGCACAAAAATGAGTCAGCAAAACCCAGGTCAAGTCTCATTGTTAACTGTAGTAATTGTGGTGTCAGTCATGAGTCCAAAAGAGAAAAGTTTGCATTTGGTCAGCAATGCCACAAGTGTAAAAAATGGGACCACTTTCTAAAGCTTTATAAATCAAGCAAGCCTCATTCATTCCTTAAGAAAGGTCACTCAAAAAAGGAAGTTGATCATAAAGAAAGCTGCAATTCTACTTTCTATGTAGATGGTGTATCAGTGGTTGGTAAAAAGGTTAATGTAGTAGATCTGCTGGCAAAACACAAAGTGTTTTGTACTGTCCTGATTAATGGTAAACCCACAAAGCTTGAAGTGGACACTGGTTCAAAGTGCAATGTTATGTCAGCAGAAACATTTGCTAGAGTTAAGCACTGGTGAATAACTTAATTTGGCCAACTGTATGAAGCCTGTTGCTTATGGAGGTGAAGAGATTCTTGCTAAAGGCTCAGTAGTGCCTTCATGCTATTCAGCTGGGAATGATTACAGCTTGCAATTTTATGTAGTCAAAAGACCTGTACAGTCATTATTAGGTCTCAGAGACAGTTTAAAAATTAAACTGCTTTCTTTTACCAAAGGAGTCCATCATGTAAGCACGTCCTAGTTCCAGTTTCACCGAAGCTATTTTCACAGAGTATGCTGATATTTTTTAATATAAGCTAGGTAAACTTCCAGATGCGTACTCCATGAAATTAGACCTAGAGGTCAGACCAGTGGTCAGACAAGTGAGAAAAGTTCTGATGGCTATGCAGGACAGAGTCAAAGTCCAGTTAGATAAAATGGTGCAGCAAGGTGTGATTTGTCCAGTTACAGAACTAACTGAATGGGTGGCTTCCATGGTAGTTACTCATAAGAAGAGCTCAGATGAAATCAGAATATGTATTGACCAAAGAGACTTAAACAAAGAATTAAAGAGACCCCACCATCCTATGTGTACAGTTGAGGAAGTTGCTATCCTCATGCCAAATGTCACTGTTTTTTCTGTCTTAGATGCAAAGAGTTCATTTTGGCAAGTAATGCTTGATCGCAAATCGTCACTACTAACTACATTCAGCACACCATTTGGTAGATACAGATTTCTCAGAATGCCTTTTGGAATAAATTCTGCCAGTGAAGTCTTTCAGTGTGCAATGGTGCAAATTTATTCAGGCTGTCTGTGTGTTATGATAGTAGATGATTTACTAGTTGGAGAGAATGGTGAAGCAGAGCATGACAGAAACCTCAGGAAAGTTCTGGAAAAAGCACTTGAAGTGAATCTAAAGCTCAATCTTCTGAAATGTAAATTCAGGCTACCAGAAGTTACTTATGTTGGTCATTTATTTACCAGTTCAGGCTTATGATCAGATCCTTTCAAACAAATAGGCATTCTTGAGATGTCAGCTCCAGACAATGTCCAAGCCTAACAGCGTTTTCTTGGTATGGTCAACTATTTGGGCAAGTTTATACCAGACATCAGTGAATTATCAGCACCTTTAAGAAAGCTGACATGCAAAAATGTTACCTGGTCATGGTTGGAACAACACCAGAGAGCATTTGATGACCCGAAACAGAAAATTGCCAGTCCACCTACATTAAGATACTATGATGTCCACAACCCAGTACGTCTTTCCTGTGATGCTTCAAAGTTCAGTCTTCGTACAGTTATACTTCAAGAGGGCAGACCAGTAGCCTATGCATCTAGAACTCTTACCCAAACTGAGATGCAGTAAGCTGAGATTGAGAAGGAACTTTTGGCAATTGTGTTCGCATGTTCCAAGTTCCATGATTATATTTATGGCCGAGCTATCCAGATTGAGACTAATCATCAACCTGTAGTCACTATTTTAAAGAACCCTATGCATGCAGCTCCAGCAAGACTACAAAGGATGATGCTCAGATTACAAATGTACAACTTCACAATGGTGTATACAAAAAGCAAACTTCTTTATCTGGCTGATACCTTATCCAGATCACCCAGAAATACCATAGTAAAGCACGATGTAGAAAACTTTGACTTCAATGTCATGAAAGTGTGTCATTTTTCTACCACAAGAGTTTATGAGCTAAGAGATCATACAAAGACTGATCCAATTTTGCAAAAGCTCAACCACTTCATCATTGTTGGATGACCATCAAATTAATCTCATGTACCAACAGAAGTGCAACCTTATTTTCCTTACAGAGATAAGATGTTGATGGAAGATGATATCATTTTCAAAGGTCCTAAAGTTATCATTCTGACTTCCTTACAACACGAGTACATCCAGATTTTGCATTGTGTCCACCCAGGTTTTGAAGCTATCAAAAGAAGGACAAGAAGACTAGTATTTTGGCTTTCTCTCTCAAAAGATATCGATAAAGTACTTTTATCTTGTTCAGTATGCAATGGTACTAAACCACATTTGCAAAAAGAACCATTTCATCTAAGCCAGATTCCTGAACTACCTTGGTCAACAGTAGTCACTGACATATTCGAGTGGAATAGTCAACATTGCTTAGTGTTGGTAGACTCTAATTTGAATTGGTTCGAGATTGATCTGCTACCCAACCTAATGTCCAGTACTGTCATTACTAAGTTGAAACATAATTTTTCAGTTCATGGCAGTCTACACAAAGTTATTTCTGACAACGGTGCCAAGTTTACCAGTCAGCTATTTCAGAAATTTCCAAAAGAGTGTGACTTTATCCATGTTACCAGTAGTCCTGAGTACCCACAGTCAAACAGCCTAGCTGAACATGCAGTACAAAGTTCAAACAAATTACTAGAGAGGTCAAAGCGTGACAACACTGAAGTTTTCTTGAATTTGCTTAATCTCAGAAATATACCCCATGACAATTTACTTGGCTCACCTGCTCAGAGATTTCTATCTAGGCAAACCAGAACAACCTTACCTATCAGTTCCAGTTTGTTGGTGCCTAGTGCTAAAAACAGCAGTGCAATCAAAGCCCATCTATTCAAAACGCGCTCATTCCATAAGTCTAGCTATGATAAAACAAGCAGATTTCTTCATCCATTGAAAGAAAGAGAGATATCGAGGTTGCAAATGGTGAAAGGTTTTGATTGAATTGGTCAAGTGAGAAGTGTATGTGCTGAGCCGAGATCTTACTTAGAAGATTCTGAGGGTATAGAATATAGAAATCAGAGGCATCTTCTTCCGGTGTCTGAATCGATATTGCAGCATTGAACCTGTGATACAGACTCGATCTCAGAACAACCCAGATGATGTTCCTGCTGAAGGACATGTCTCAGTACCTATTCCTGTTCCTGATGATGTCCCAGATGTCCCTGAAGTTGAACATTCATTGAAGACAGTCCCTGTTACTAAACCCAGTCCTAATTTTTATGTCACATGATCAGGTCATATTTCCAGACCTATTGTAAAATACACAGCAACCTGGACATGATTGTTTCACTTGTAATTAGTTCTGTATAATTGCATGTCAAATGATTATTTCTGTACAACTGTGTGTCAATGACTTATTTCTCAAAGAAGGAGGATGTAGATCAGAGTGTGTGTTGTGAGTTTAAGAAGCATTTTGAAGTGAGAGCACGTGCGTATAAATAGAAAATACGTGCAGGCAACAGTGTCACTTTGACTGAACAGCCAGAGTGTTAACATGTATGAGTGCAGTAGACAGTCTATTTATGTTTATTTAAGTTTAAGTTACTAAGCCTCAATCCTGATGTTTATAGGTTCATAGGTAGGTACTAGGCTATTGGCCCTAGGGCCTATACAAGCCTAGCCAAAAAGGTACCCTGGCTTTCGCCACCCAAGAAAATTATTTTCCTGTGCCCCTGTCAAGCAGAACCACAGAAGTGATCCCTGGGGTGAATTTCCTATTACCCATGCAATCATCAAGATTTTTCTTGAAGAGTGCTAATGAGGAGCTCTGTTTGACATAGATAGGTAGTCTGTTCCAGAGTATGGGAAGTCTCTGGGACAGGAATCTATCCCTCCAGCATGTTTTGTTTATTGTGGTGACAAGGTTTAGGTCCCTAGAGCATATAGCTCAGAGGGATTGGGATTTCTTTAAGTGGAGCATGTCCAACAGCTCTCTGTTTGACATAGCTTTGTATGTTAGGCAGAGATCACCTCTGAGTAGGCGATATGCGACGGAGTAAAGCTGGAGTTTTTTGAGACTGTCTGCGTAAGGCATCTGTTTGAGGCCAGTAATTCTCTTTGTGAGGTATTTTTGCGGCCTTTCCAGTTGTTGTAAATGTCTTGTGAGGTACATACCAAAAGGGGCATTGTACTCTATAATGGGTCTAATGAGTGATGAGAAGAGGGGAACAATGACCTCTTTTTTTCTGGATGAGAAACCTTTTGTGATGAGGTGTGCCACGTAGAAGGATTTCCTGAACACTGTGGCGATGTGATTATCAAAGGAGAGACTACTGTCCACCTGTGTAGCAAGGTCTCTGTGTCATCTGTTTGTATGTAATAAAGTTGCTTGAATCAAACCCATAATCATCCATCAGTTTTATTCTGACTGGACGAGCAACAAACACTACACACCAGGGAGATGTGAATATTATTCTAAAATTACTTAAAAAGTTAGCAGAACAATAATTTTACAGCATGAAAGATGTGTGAGCAAGGAAGCACTGGACACCAGGGATACATTTTAAAGCTGGCCAAAGGCTTCAAAGCCTGTATTGTTGGCAGATAAAGCAGTTTACTAACAAAGCAGAACCTCTGCACTAATAATACACACCAAAGAGACTATTTAAATATCACTCTAAGTCACTTAAAAATGAAAAGGGAGAAAACAAATTTGAGTGCTGTACCCTTAGTGCTAAAAGCAACTCCCCAACAATGCAGTGCTTTAGTTATTGATGCCAGCTGAAGACTTTGTTAAGGGCTTGCTCTTGCATCTTGATGCATTTTCTGAACAATAAGAGATATGAAACTCTAATTTTTGGCATTATTGACAGACTATAGCAGTCCATGAGTTATGAGGGACAGGACAGGTATAAGAGGCAAACAACAAGAGTGTTCTGTAAAATCAGGGACAATTTGGGGGGAATATCAATCGGGGGCAGAATACGTCCAAAATACCATAGGAGGAATTTTAAATATTACCCTGACTAACATTAAAAGTTAACAGAGCAACAAATTTAGCATCACAATGAATTTTCTGAACAGTAAGAAGAAGGAAGCTCTGTCTGGCATTATTGACTGACTGTAATCATCTGTGATTTATGAAGGACTGAGAAATAATAAAAGGCTACAGCAGGATGCTCTATTAACTACCAGACAGGTAAGAGGAGTGTGTGTGTGTGTGTGTGTGTGTGTGTATGTGCGTGTGTGCGTGTGTGTGTGTGTGTGTGTGTGTGTGTGTGTGTGTGTGTGTGTTCGAATGTCTGCATGTGGGAGGCAGAGTGAATGAGGGGGATGCCTGTGCCAGTGTGATGCAAGGGCTGATAAGTGATTGTTAAAGGAAAGTTCTGATTAGCTCTGGCAGTAAAGCCTCACTAACTAGAGACATGCATGTTAGTCGGTATTAACATGCCCCTAAATTGCATTTTCCACAGGCATGGAAACAGCCCCTTTTGGCTACAGCTGTGAGTGTCCATGGTGGGATTCTTTATGAATGTCAGGGAAAACACTCTGTCTGATCACACATCTCACTCCATATCAACAGTCACTGAATCCCCTGTAGGATACTATGTTCTTATCCTGTGAGTGAAGGCCAAACGTTTGAATATTTAGGCGCGATAGGATGTGAATAAATTTTTTTGCTATGCAAATGTATTTGTCTGTGCTTATTGATAGGATGCTCCACTGTATCCTCTAGTATTACAGATCGAAGAAGAAAGAAATTCTTAGACTGCTTACTCCAATGTGAACAACAGCCATGTCATTATTACATTAATCGTTTACAACCTAGTTGTGGTGTCCATAATTTTGTCTCTAGATAGGCGGGACAGTGTCAAATGCTCTTTACAAAGTCCAGAGAAGTATGTGTCCTTCCTGTCCTCTCCCTGTTTCTGACCACATTAACTTACCTAGCATTATGGACAGACAATTTCCCATGATTTCTGCAGCCAGCCTGGTTGACATGGGCATATTGAGGCAATCTAGGGGTCTATATCAGAAGAGCGAAAGTTCACAAGAATGAACGCTCAAACATCGAAAAAGGACAAACATCGAACTTGATATTGTGGGGGACTGTGTCCCCCACACCACTCGCTAAATATATATTCCAACTCCGAGGTCGCACTACAGTGAGGAAAGGGCAAATATTCCTATCCTCACTGTACTGCGACCCCAGAAATAGCGTTTCGATGTCCGGCATTTTCGATCGGAAGATCATTCATTCTTGTGAACTTTCGCTCTTCTGATATAGACCCGCAGTTTAGTAATTGCCTGATGTACACTGACAACCCACTTCTTCTAGCTCTCACAAATTCAATATGTGATAGATGAATCTATGTTAAGAACCTAGAATCCAGGCTCTCTCACTCACCAGTCAGTACATCTGACACTACGCAGGTTGTCAGCATGCACACCTCATCTCCTGCACCAACCAAACCAAGAACACGTAAACCTACTTATGTGGAGGTCCTTACCAGAAGCTTACGTAAACACCAGAGACCATTCAGACACAAGCAAGCTTCACATAATACATCCCCTGCAGAACATAGTACACATAACATCTGTATCTCTACAGATAAGCCCCTAAGGCATAACACACAACCAAACATCTTAGTCATAGGTGACTCCATTGTGAGACACACAGATGTCCCACTCACCAGTGTCATGTCAACAATCGTTATAAATGTGCAAAACAAAATAGCATGTACATTTAGAAATCTTAACATTATTTTATGCTAATTGTGGAGAGACAGTCAAATAAATGGATATCGGTATGGTTGGGAGGCCTGGTCTATTACCTTGTCTAGGGTCCTGTTTGGCTATGACTCAGCACTGAAAGTATCTCAGCCTCTTGACCTTCAAACAAAAGAATAATTCTCACTGCTAATACTATTTTTTTAACAAATTTTTTTTTATTGATCAGAGGAAAACAGTAACTGAAGAATAAATGAATACTGGCTTAAAACAAAGCTAACATTAATTCAAACTATTTAGAAGATGATAATATGATCTTGTCTTCATGCAGTGCTATAGCAGTTACATTTACATGCATTTCAATTTTCTATCATCTTAGGTCTGTTACTCTTATTATTTTATTTCAACTTTGTGTAATATGTCATCCTTCACTTTACTCTTTTCCATTAATCATATAATCCAAATCACATGTTATTCATGTTCTGATCGAGCTGCCTTAAAATAAAGGTGATTATGATTTTATCCTAATGGCACCAGTCCCAACAATCAAATTATACACATTTAACTTTCATAAACAATTTATAGTACAGAGTGTAACATACCTGACTTTTTATGGCCAATTGAGGGAATACACCTTGGATGACACTCAGTTCTTTGTCTTGACTTGAAAGAAGAACACAAGTGAGTTAATGTCACTCAACAAACAGCAAGAAGACCATCACAAAATTTCATCTGTTGTCAGTCAACAAAACACAGCTGCTCGGAATGTGTAAGAGTCTCTTTACAAAGAATAGTTTCAGCTTTTTCTGTCAGTGTGACACAGACCTTTTAGTATTAGCAGTTCAGTATGAGTCTTTTAAACACTAGCAGTTTCCATTGTTTTAAACAGCAGCACTTTCTGTAGATTTTCAGAATATCTAGAAATTTTTATCAAACGGTTTTAGGATTTACCTTTCCCCATCAGACAGGTCACAGTTTTCACTCAGGCTTATGCCGAGCTAGATCCAGCACTAGGTGACCTAAGCAGTTCCCCTAGGACCCGATGGCCAGGGGGGCTGGCACAACACTGAATTTTTAATTAAATAAAAATAAATTAAGTCATGTCTTCTGTAACTGCATTCTTCTTTAAGAATCTTTTAAAACCCAAGAGTTTAGCTCTTCCCCAACGTGATGCCTGAAATAGTGTAATCCTTTATCATCTGGCTATGTCTGGGAGCTCATAACATAAAATGTACTTTTCTTCTAATGTCCACCTAGGAACTATGTCATAAGATGTTGTTTAACATCAAATCTTACCCAGCAAATGTTATCATCACAAGTAATCACTAGCTTAGGGCCAACAATCCCTGAAAGAAACACAATTTTTCAGGCTAAAGGACTTTGTCTCACAGCACTACCAGTCATAATCCTTCCAAATACAACAAAATCAATAGATATAAACAGTATAATCATTTAATAAATACAAATATCCTCATAAAAATCATGAGCACACACATACATACATAGAATGTTGCTTGATGACAGTAGATTTAATCTAAAAAGAGTGACCCATATCTACTACCTCCTCCAGATGCTCACAACGAATACTAAGTTATAATACCTCATCCCTGTCATTTAACCACCAAATATCAGTGTAACATAGTAAAGCCTCTACCAGAAAACTGAGGCATCCCCAATAATGTAACAGAATATTAGCATCATAGCAAACTACCACTCTTCAATATAAACCCTCCTTTCTATAAAAGTTACACTTTTACTTACATTTTTACTCCAAAAGTAAAAGCACATCCTACCAAATATATTCACCCTCAGCCTATCAAGCAGGGTCATGAAGTTGTCCAAAACATAGCTTGCACCTTGACAAATTACCTCAGACTCTTTTGCTCCCAATAAAATATCTTAGTATTGTTTTTACCTTGTAACTTACAAATAGTTTATAGTATATAAAATGCGACACCCATTTACTAAATTATAAATAATTTAACTCCATAACTAGGTCATCTGGCATCCTGTGTAGTTCCAGAAACTGACCTCAACTCAAAGTTATTGAGCAAAAAATAATTATTTTCAGAGTTGAAAAAAAAAAGATGTTCTGCTCTCTAAATCAGTAGCAAGCTGCTTGGTACAGACAGATGTAGCAGCTTGCTACAGTGTAAATCACCATACACTAAGTACTTTAGTGCATCAGTTATGACCTCAAATGCAGTATCCTAAATCAGTGCTGGTACTGCATTACCATGTCATTGCCACCTGCTGCTTGTACCCCCTAACAGCTTGAGACCAGGGCAGCAACCCCTTCACCTTACCCTAGTTACAGCGCTTCACATAATGGCTACGAATATCAATAAGCATTGAAACACTTCCTGAAGGAAATTTAGAGCCAGCGTTGTCGCCTCACAGTAAGATGTTGTCCTGTTCGATTCTCAGCTAAAGCTTCTTCTGTGTGGAGACATGCATGAATGGACATAGCTTCATTGAAGGTTGTACATCAGGGCTGACAACTGGGTACGTAAAAATCTGCTGCCAATCATTAGCAGACTGAAGTTCTGCTGTGGCGACCCCTAACCAAAAGCCAAAAGATACAACAACATAATTAGCAGAATTTTAAGTGCACTTTAAACAGCAAAGCAATACATTTTAAGATCCTTTATCTATTCTCTTAGCACATTCTGACAGGGAGCAAACACTTACATTGGTATGATACTCAATGCTGCAAGACTCCCCCTGGCCTATTATCTAGTCATATAGAAAAAAGAAAAGCTGCATGTTTTTCTGCACTTAGTTAAACTAAGTGTCTAAATACAAACTAAGATCAACAAATACTACTATGACTTTAGCTTCATTGTGCACATCAGCACAAATATCTGTCATTGTTATAAATATTTTAATGTTGCGTCTTTCGGCTTTTCCTGGTTAGGGGTCGCCACAGTGGAACTCCAGTCTGCTAATGATTGGCAGTTGATTTTTACGTACCGAGTTACCAGCCCTGCTGCATAACCTTCAACGAAGGTACGCCCATTCACGCATGTCTCCACACAGAAGACGCTTTAGCTGAGAATCGAACAGGACAACGTCTTACTGTGAGGCGACAATGCTACCGCAGCACCACCATCGCAGTTATATAATTAAAAGTGTCTGTATATTTTATACAGCAGTGATAACTACACCTCTTTAAAATAATTTCTTTACACTTAACTAATTGCATTCATTCATATCACTGATTTGCTTGAAACAATAGTGCTATCTGCTAATAAGCTTCACACTTATTATTCAAACACATTTTAACTGCATGACTGTTATGGTAACGTGTATGAAAATATATAGTCATTCACATTCCTTTTATAATTTTGCTCTTTTGCTCAGGAAATTATAATAACCACAATTTTCATGTTTGATGCAGTTAGTCCACTAACATTTGATATATCAGGTCTCTCTGCAGAATCAATCAGGCAGATATACTAGTTACACTAGTAACTGGGCACCATGCTTTGCAGACTATTAACAGTTGTACTTTTTTGTAGCCAAGTATACACACTTAAATGGTCACATTCAATCAGATTATCATCTTACACTAAAGAACAGCATCAGCTTCTTAAAACATTATACTTTTAGTCAGAGCACACTTAATAATGTAATATTTAAAATAACGTATGCATTAAATACAAAAAAGTAACATGTATTTTCATATTTACTATTACATTCATAGTGTTTATGTTCGCTGATTAGTGTTTGGCTCAACCAGTCCATCAGTGTTTGCGATACTGGGTCTCTGTGCAGACTCAGTTGTACAGAAATTCTGTGTAACCTATCTTCTATTATGCAGTAACAGTCTAAAAATTAAGAAATACTTAATTGTCTTTCAAAGTCACAGTTTTAAAACAATAAGTGAAAAGGTCACTGAAAAACTAATCAGTAAAAACAAAATGAAAACTCCAGCAAAGCTACAACTTCCACTGAGTGACCACCCAAACCTCTTGTATCAGAGGCACATGGGATATATGCAAATGACCCCTATGAACATCAGGTGTTTCAGATAATTGCTGATTCTGAATGCCCATGGCCCGTTTCATCGTTTTAATGGACAATTTCAGGCCAACAAAGCCAAACCCCACTAGCTGTGGATATGCATATTTCGGCCTTGTCATGACCTCATCAGCACAGCACAAGCAGAGTGCCCGACCAAGCACAAGAAATACAGGGCTGCTATACCCAGCTGATGTCCACCATCACTAGGGTCACTGCAAAAATATCCCAAACAACAAACTAAAACAATAAGTGAGAAGGTCACTGAAAAACCAATCAGTAAAAACAAAATGAAAACTCGAGCAAAGCTAGAACTTCCACTGAGTGACCTCCTAAACCTCTTGTATCAGAGGCACATGGGATATATGCAATTGACCCCTATGAACATCAGGTGTTTCAGCTAATTGGCAATTCTGAATGCCCAGAATCACCAATTAGCTGAAACACCTGATGTTCATAGGAGTCATTTGCATATATCCCATGTGCCTCTGATACAAGAGGTTTGGGAGGTCACTCAGTGAAAGTCACAGTTTTAGAAAACAAAACTCAGAACTATTAATAAACCACCATACTTCAAGACTGTTCTCTGTTAGAAATGCTGCATTTAAAGAAATCCCAGTCCCTCCGCACCACATGCTCCAGAGACCTCAACCTCATTACCACAATCAACAGAACATGCTGGAGGGACAGGTTCATAACCCAGAGACTGCCCATGCTCTGGAATAGACTTTCCATACATGTCAAGCAGAACACCTCACTGGCCCTGTTCAAGGGAAATCTTGATGAGTGGATGGGAAATAGAAAGTTCATCCCAGGGATCACTCCAGTGGGTCTACTTGATAGAGGCACTGGGAACTGACATCGGGTGGCACAATGCCAGGGCACTTCTATGGGCTAGGTTGGTAAAGGCTCCAGGGCCATTAGCCTAGTACACACCTATGAACATATGAGCCTATTCATATGGTCCTTGTAATTATTTTGTCCTGCCAACATGCTTCACCCCCAAAGAACATGAACCCACAGTGCCAGTACCCTTTTGTTCCTCCTTTTGTTCCTGTTGATTTTATGCTTCAAATGTTTCTGGATATTTATTAGTTTTGCCAGAATACTCCATTAAAGGTTCCTCATTCACATAGTCTAACACAGGAAATAAGCCTTGCAAAACATCCATCACTGACTGATTGAATCTAAACTTTTGCATCGTTGTAGAGAAAAATGACTTAAAGATCACTAGGAGTTATAACTTATACCAAATTGTTCCTTGCCAACACTCATACGATTACAGGACATGGGTAAATCCTTTATCACTCATAGGCAGTTGCTATGCTTGCATTCCAGGGAACCATTGAGAAGGCTAGTCCATATTCCAAGTTGCCTCCAAGTACTGTCTGGTTAAGTGACTTGATCAAGGTCACACATTAAGCAAATGAGGGCAGATGGAATCAAACGCTGTATTACAGAAGCTACAGCTCACAGAATTAACCCTCTGCATCAACTGCCAGGCTCCTTTATTGGGCTAGAAACTGCACACTTTACTGCAGCATAGCTTTTAAGAGATCATAGTTTACCATTACTAGTCCTCCTTACACCATAATCCACTTTCCTAGTCAGCACAAGTGAGTGACAAAATTTGTTCCTTCTCACGTTAAGTCACAAATTGTATCAGGATCACTCCAAGCTGGCTGTACACTCCAACTGCCAATACCAATGGTAACCAATATGTCTTGTTCTACTTTCAAGAATTGCTTAAACAACTCCATTATGGCATTTTGGCTTTCACTGATTCAAGATAATGACAGTCAAAACTGTCCTCTCAATCCAACTCTCCACTTAGTCTCAAAATATGCCTTCTTATGTCAATCTAAGCAATGTGGCTGCTTAATTCTGCCAATTTATTTTGCACACCTACTTTTCACTTCCCTAAAGACAACATGATGTCATACTACTCCTTCAAAAATGTGTTGGATTCATCACCAAAAGATACAAATTGCTTCACATAACAGTTCAGCAGTCCAGATACCACCTTCATTTGCTGTTGGACAGCTTCTGCAGCCTCTACCTTCAAAGCCTTATCACTTGTCAATGGCTGCCATCTGCACTAGTACAAGGCATGACAACTGATAGGTGCCCTGATCATCTTTCTCAGACTTCACATCTATATCGGATGGGGAATAGAAAATTTACACTGAGCCTGGGACCCATGTTCCTTATGGACAGAGTAGCTTATAAATGCCTGGCCCTCAATGTCCCATTTGGATTTAGGACATCATTATTCTTTCAAGAAAACTTGGATAGGCTTAGAAAGCCCCCACGGGTTTTAGCCAAGTAACAATCTATGAACCTATGAATATTCTCCTTGTTCTTCGTCAGATCTGAGGACGCCATCTCCAAAACAATTGATTTATTTCTCACTGGAACTGAAATCACAGCACAATTGGAGTTAAGTGTTCAAATAATACATTTTAAACAATAAAACTTTACAAAGCAACTAAAGAGAGTGACCAGTCACACAGAATATGGCAAAACGTCATAATATACTCTTTTTGCTACAACAATTTATAATGAACAAATCAGTATCTTCAATTCATCTAAAATGTTCAGTCAATCAAAATTTACAGATGCAGGATGAGGCAAGAAAATTAAACGTTGTCATTTATCATCTCAGAATAAAATACATGAATTATACTTTAAATACTTTTACAAAAAACAAACAAAAATCCAAATTAGCCTATTTAGTTGTAGGCTATTAACGTTTAATAAAAGTAAGCTTATTTTGCAATAGCTGATTTACTTCATTAACAGACCCATTATAATGAGACTGAAATAACACAATAAAATACAAATCCTTTTTTGCTTTACAAGATTAAAATCAGTGATTATGTTGATCAACAGGACTAGTTAATCCATTCCTTTTTATTCTGTCAAGGATTGCAGTCACTTGCTTACATCACCCCACTTCGAGCCACAGTTGCTAAAGCATATCTGAAGCTTCTCTTGGTCATATTTTGTTACTACCTTTGCAGTGAAGTGAAGTCATAATATTTGCATGATTGCATGATGTGGGTAGTCAAATGACAGTGCACTCCAAGAAAACAGCAAGACAGATGTTACATTGCCCTTCCTCTGATGTACAGATTAAGAATAATAAAGTAAGGGAGGTGTGGGGAGCTTCGCCTCCCACATGCAAAGAGGGTTGCAGGGAGGTTTGCCCACTGCAAAAATATTTATTATTTGTTCACAAAATGACAAGGTCAGTATGTGCATTATGAGAATGTGTGCACTCAAACTGTCATTTTCAAGTTGTTGTGACAGAGCCTCTATAAAAAAAAATAAATAAATAAATGAGGATTCCAAGAACCTTTTCTCACCTGTCCTCCTCTGAAGATGGGATTTATTCCCACTCATACTTTCCCAGTAAGCAAATGTCAAACAAAAATAAAAATAAAATAATGTGAGCTTGGAGGATTTGAACAGACACTCTAAATGCTATTAAGACAGATCTTGTGCTAAGGAAGCAATTAACATGTTTTTCTTTCCGCCCCGCTATTGGAGAGTAATCTCTACACTCCATGTAGTACAATATACTAATGTTCTGTTTTGAATAACTATCTTTTTATGTAGACCAGAATTTCATTGACCCTTTTGATTTAATCATACTGCCCTCCATACTAGGATTCCTCATAAATGATAAAAACAAAGCTGCACTGACTGCCAGTAAATTTTTATAGTTTATGATATTTGTCACAAACACACTTCCAATAGAAAAAAAATCACCAGCTTATATTATTGTTTCTTTATTTCTGATGTATACTTGCTATTTACTTGATTCTTTGCGATCTATTACAACTCTGTGCATTTTTCCCTGTTAGCTCTAGCAAGCATATAATTTACAAATGACTCAGATACTGCACATTTTTTCTACCCTATCTGTAAAGTTCTTTAAATGTCTTAAGGATACAAATGTGCATAGCACATAAACAGACTGAAAACCAAATCACATGATTCATAGTTCTCATCTGTAGAGTTCGTAAAACAGAATGTGTGTTCTTAGCATATTGGTGCTTCAGGTCAAGCATTAATTTTGTGAATATTTTACCTCTGTGAATTATACATTTTTTCCAATAACACTTACTTTCCTTGGTTTTGCTTCTAGATATCTGCAATGATAGTGTAACTTCTATATATTTCCTTGGTATTTGCACAAAAAATATCTTTAGCTGTGGTGATAAAGCTGTTATCAGCTCTTAACAATGAATTTGACTGTAGACGTTTTACTTATGGTTAGCCAAACAAATAAATATCAAGCTAATTAATGAATGAACTAGTAATGGCTGCTGTTCTGTATTGCTTCCATTACAAACAACAGTCCAATATGTTCTCCTCTAAATGGGATTAATTGAAAACAAACCTATGCATTTATAGAAAAGCTGACACAATCACATAGAAATTATACATATTTATAGTCATATTTCTAACATTATTAATATGGTGTTGGAATAATGTAAATACAAAAGTGTAAGCATATATAAGGTATTAAAATCATAAAATATTTATTGTAAATGCTACAGTCCTTCCACAATTGTATCAGTCATTTTGTGATACTAATGTACACTTAATCTCTTGCACATGTTAATCTGATAAATATTTCTTCCACACTAAGCTTTATTAAACAGTAATCAACAACCGATGGTTCTTCAAAATTACCGTCAATTTGTATATTTTGCAAACGTATCCCCTGATGGCCGGCCAGTATCAATATAACCTACACAGCAAATTTATTAAAATTCTTATATATCCAGACTCAGCACAAAACCAGGGATGACATTTGGAATATACATTTTACACAGTTTTAAAAAGAGCATTAAAATGGTAAAGATAGAATTCAAATTAAACTTACAAACAAGTGTTAATATAATATGCCAAAATCAGGTCCTGAACCCCATCCCCAATCTCAGACAGTTTTAATTTCTTTGTCATCAAAGCCATATTATGGTTCTTACTACTCCTAAGAGTTCATGATTCCTCTAGTATACTCCTACCACTTGTCCCATTTCCTTTTGTAATTTTTCTTATCCACCTTTCCTGCTACAATCACCTCTTGATTTGCTATGTCTTGGATCACGTGTACATGATCTCTTTTATCCGATGGTCCTGATCTTTTCCATTTCCTCATTCTTGTCTATTAACTTCCAGCATCAGTGTCCCTAATAATCATCTGTCATTAATTGACCAGTTTCTTGAGGTGGGGTGTCCCAAAAGGAAATTTAAGGGGTTATAATGCCCCTCCCTAGTCATATCTGAGAAAATATATCCCGTAAATGACCACACCATTCCCCCAATTTTGGACACAACCAAAAATTATGCATTCAATCCCTGCTTTACAACCCCATGTGTTCTTGGACAGTTCTGGGTACATTAGGTGTACTGAACTGGGGGTATAAAAATACTTATGCGAGCACTTCTAAGCAAAAATCTGAAATTTTTTAACCTTTATGACTTTCAAACCCATGTAACATCCTTCCATTCATTCCTGTTTAGGATTGTGTCTAATGTTCTTTCTCATCCATTTTCCACTTTAAATTTGTTTTTAACTCTTATTTCCTCTACAGCTTTAAACACTCTTAATATAAACCTTTCTGTTTTCACCCCATATCCCAATTCTTTATTAAAACATTCTCCAGTAATGGCATTACTGAGATTCTAGGACAACCTGTTTATAGTGTTGTAATATTCCTTAATCCCCTTTACTTTGTACAGTCAGGGCCATACTCCCACATGATGTACTGTATCTAAACCTTTCCAAGGTAATAAATGTCTCTTCTTCTTCCAAGTATTCCCAGACTTTGTCATTTAGATTCTGCTTCACCACTTCCGTTTTCAGTAACTCCTAACATTACTGACACTATCCAGTTCATCATTTATTTTATTTTACCACTCAAAGCCACCAAATTATGGCTCCTGGATATCTTCTCCTACATAATAATGCAAGGGTACCTTTTATTCAGCCATAAGGAACTATCTGACTTTTGGCTCTGCACATTCCATCCTAGTCTACACAAGGCTATCCACCTTGTCTGATCATGACTGTAATGGCAGTTTACACTGAGTAGCCCTCTGATACACTTTCAAGTCTCGAACCCCAGTCCACCTCAAGCAATAGAAAGTAAAAGACTGTCCTAAGAAACTCTGTGTGTGTCTTGACCACATATAAAACTATTTGGGGAATTTTATAAATCTTTAAATAACTCATAGCCGAGGTTTAAAGGGACAGCCTGAAAACTGTATAAGGCTATAGGCAGAATGAACATCCCCACATTGAACTTTGTAATGCAAAAATGGAACAAGATTTGTGATATTGCTGTGAATGTTAAATGTCAAACTGCCAAGTACGTCCTCTTGTGTAAAGCACATTCAACATGTGCTGCTTCTCTGTACATTCAGAAATGTTACACAAAGGTCCTACATCCAACTAAATGTACACTGGTGTTGTTAAGTTACTTAGCTCTGATCTAGAGTCATTGCTGAAAAGGTCTGCTGACCGGTCCACCTGCCAGGTTAACAAACAGACAACAAACAAAGAAACAAAAGAACAAATAAATAATTATTGGCACACCTACACTTCAGTTTCCTAGACTTTTTTTAATATGAATTTACTGGAGCAAACTGTAAGACCACCCATTAAAGGCTGTAATATCTTTGAATTGATTCTTATCTACCTAGCCTCTGCCTGTGCCTCACCCAGTATCTCCTCATCCATGATTAAATCAGTGCATAAATCAGTCATCTTCTCTGTAGACTTAATGGGACCACCCCACCACCAAATAAGATCATCTCCACGGCAAACCTACTTCAGTTTGTAGAACACATGTGCAAAATTTCCAACAATCCCCTGCAAATGGACCCAACTGAGAGGACTGCCATATTCACAACTAACTTCTTATCAACACTTAAGCAACTGCATATAAAAGTCAATACTTTGTGAACTCAAGAAAAAAAAACCTCTGGTGGCGCACTCATACTAAGTAGTCTATATGACAAAAGAAGGAAAATAATTGTAAGTTGTAAGAGATTCTCATCCACTTATTGCAAGATCACACTGAAACATGCCAACAAGGAACATAAGAGCCCTATTAAAAATGTAAAGCAGAGTATAAGCATAAGTTTGTCACAAATACCAAAGGAAACTACAAATCTATCTTCAATTAAGTCAGAAATTAAGGAATAATGTCCAATAATGCACTAACCTCATCCATAATTTCATATCTTGTAATCTCAATGATCTAACCAATATATTAAACAAATTTAGTCCTAACTACCCATTTATCAGCAATGGTTTCCATAGTATCCTTGAAAATTTAGTTTCCTCTGAAATCCCTGTCAGTGGCAAAAAATAATAACAGTAGTCACTTACCGCATGCTGCTTACTTTGACAACGCTAAGGCTTTTGACACTATTTTCCATTCAGGTACTACTGAAAAATGAAACAATGTAAACCCCTGTATTGTCCACTGAATTGCAAACTGGCTGTCCAGCAGGTTCCAAGTTGTGAAAGCTGCTTATATCCTCTCTGAATGCAACAATGTAACTGGTGGTGCAGCACAGGGATCCAGCTCTAGGCCCACTGTTGTCTGATTTGTGTTTTGCAGACATCAAATGGAATATTCCAGAGTTACTGCACTTAATGAAATTGTTTTGGTTAGTCTACATAATTCCCCTACACCTTGAACTTAAGCACCTTCCAGCACTGCATGATTCTTTCATAAACCCACTGTTGGGAATTCGATGCCACCAGAAACTGGAAAAGTTTGTGTTCTCATTTCAGAACTACCTGTTTGATTATCTCTCAAAAAGCTTGCTATGCAGGTGTTTTCCATCTACCACCTAACCTCACAAACCTGCATCTATTTGAATTTGTTCAGCCTCTTAACGCTGTATTGCTATTACTGAAAGCTATTCACAAAATATTTTTTTTGTTTTGATTATTGTTAAACAGTGCTCTTATAATTTATGTTGCTACAGTTAACTAACGAGCACACACCTGTCCTTATTTAATTGTGAAAATACAGCTTATGTAAAACTTATTATTTATTGTGCTACTTCAAAGTTAATCTAAGGCCAAAGGGATCCTTGGATCAGTCTACTTACCAGTTAACAAAAGATAAATAAATTTAATAAATTAATAAATCTACATTACTTGCAGCTTATGTAGAGAATGTTGGTAAAAATGGATGGGCATACCAATCCAGCCTACATTTTTCCTTTTTACTGCTTTGTTTTCATTGTTTGCCAGTTAGCTGTGTAATGCTTACAAGATATTAGTATTTATAATTCAGTGCCTTAAATGATGCCAGAACTAAATTAATAAAATATCTTGTGTGACTATATTGCCCAGTCAGAAACATTAATTCAGTCATTGAGGGGCTTCTAGCAGTTCCCATGTCTTACCTAGACTCTGTGGGGCATGAGAGCCTTTTACATCTCTGGTCTGGTCTGGTTCTGTTGAATACTGCAACATCCAGTGGAAAAAGTTAAACATCCAGTGTTCGCTGAAATTGTTTTGAGCATAACCATTTCTCTGAAAGATGACATGCTGAAATTCCCTTCACTAATGATGTAGATACCACAGTGGTTTAGGGATAGTGCTTCCCTGAGACATTCACAGCAAAGCTTAATGACCTTCTTATTTAGAAAAACATATATTTGAGGACCTGCAGTAGATATATGAGTTGTACATTGTTTATTATTTTATTAATTATGTACTTATTGCTGTTTTATTATCTTAATATTTCAAAATGTGCGTGTGTGAATCATTAAGAAAGAAAGGAATCTGATAAATAAAATGTTGATTGAGTCTGACAATTAAAAACTGCAACCATGGCACAGTATATGTTCTAGATCTGTGGAAATAGACTCTATAACCTTTCATACAGGAAAATGTATTTCTTCCACATCAACCAAAAGCTTACCTGTTAAGATGTGGTTGTATGCTTCTGTGCAAACATGATAGAAAGAGATGCCGCTCCTTTAATAGACTGTCACCAAGGTTCACACAGCTGTTGTCGTGACGATGGTAACATGTATGACTGCTGAATCTCATCATACCTCTCAACTGTCAGAATTTCACAGAATATCCTGAGTTTTGCCTTATATTTTTGTTCTGTTCCTCATAAAATGTACCTTTTATAGGTTCATAGGTAGGTACTAGGCTATCTGCCCGAAGGCATTTATAAGCCTAGCCAGAATGTGTTGGCTTTCGCCGCCCCCTTAGATTAGTTCCCTGTGCCTCTGTCCAGTAGAGCCACTGAAGTGATCCCCAGGGTAAACTTTCTGTTTCCCATCCACTCGTCAAGGTTTCTCTTGAAGAGTGTTAGTGAGGAGCTCTGCCTAATGTAGATTGGAATCTTGTTCCAAAGCATGGGAAGTCTCTGGGACAGGAATCTATCCCTCCAGCACGTCCTATTTATTGTTGTGGTGAGGTTTAGATCCCTAGAGCGTGTGGCTCGAGGGGATAAGGTTTTCTTTAGGTGGAGCATGTCCATCAGTTCTGGGTTGGACATGGCCTTGTATGTCAGGCAGAGATCACCTCTGAGCAGGCAGTATGCAACCAAGTACAGCTGGAGTTTCTTCAGCTGAGCTGCATAGGGCATCTGTTTGAGGCCAGTGATCCTCTTGGTGAGGTACTTCTGTGGTCTTTCCAGCTGTTGCAGATGTCTTGTAAGGTACATCCCAAATGGGGCATTGTACTCTATGATGGGTCTGATGAGTGATGAGTAGAGGGGCACAATGACCTCTTTTGAACAGGATGCAAATCGTGACAGACATTTTAGTTTCAGACTTCATATCCTTTCGAAAATGCATGCCACTGCAAAAATTGCTATTCTAACAACTTTCTAAGTTTATAAGAGCAATACTTAAAATGTGCTCCTGAATTTGCCCTTTGTCCCACCATTATTTTTGGCTTTGTCCAGAATTCTTGCACTAAGAAGTTGAGAGGTATGGATCCCATGTTGAGGAATATGTCCCACCTCCATAGAAAGCCATACAGTATTTGCAACTCTGTTTATAGAGCACATATATAAACACATCCCTTCCATCAGTTTTTTTTTGCGTAAATACTAGAAAAATTGAAGTACAAGCAGTTTGGCTGTGTATCAAAAACAGCCAATAGGATCTTAACAAATGGCAAGCACAGACATGTAGGCAATATAAAGTCATTAAATATATAAAATAAAACTACTCAGGGTAGAACTGATAGCTTCCTCTAAGATGCATGTAATGCTTTTAGCCCACTTGCATATGTGGCTGTCAAACAGTATAAGGATATTGTGTCATTTTCTTGCTACATACTTGCTCTACCCAGGGGAAACAAAAATATCTTTAGCCATACCTTCTCATCTAACAGTGCCTACATTAGTAGAGCCAGGTTTATTACTGTGCTGTACAGAAATACTTAACATGTCATAATAATGTTTGCTACCCCTTCAAGTATTTGTAACTCCAGGACTTCAATAGCCGTATGTATTAAATGTTATATGTAAAGTTCAGCTCTTTAAGTTTGTTTGTGTCATTCGGCTTTTCCTGGTTAGGGGTCGCCACAGCGGAACTCCGGTCCGCTAATGATTGGTAGTGGATTTTTACGTACCGGGTTACCAGCCCTGACGCACAACCTTCAACGAAGGCACGCCCCATTCACGTATGCCTCCACACAGAAGACGCTCTAGCTGAGAATCGAACGGGACAACGTCTTGCTATGAGGCGACAACGCTACTGCAGCTCTTTAAGTATTCCTTGCAAATGGAGCTTAGCTAATATCTTGTTCACTTTTCTCTGTGTGTGCTAGCAACACAGTAGCAAGGTGCTTGTTACATTTGTTATATTTTTAGCAAGCAGCAGCTTGCTGTAGTTATGGCATAGGAGGCAGGAGGCCTTCTGATTTTATTTTTTGCTCTTCAACTTTGTGAATATTTATATATATGTATATGTGAGTGTCTGTGTATGCAGGCGTGTGTATGTGCTTATTACAGCTAAAATACCCAAACACTGACAATGCAAATGCTAACTATGCATGAACCAAGCAATAACCTCAGTCTATGCAAAACTTTAATATTAAAAAAAACAGATGAAAAGATTGTTTTTTGCAGGAGGCAAGCCCCTCTGCATCCAGTGTGGAGAGCTGTGACCTCCAGCTAATTATATATTCTAACACTGAGATAGCACAATATCTGGGAAAGGGCATATCCCCAACCTTGAGAATTGTGCAGTCTCACATACCTGTCATACAAATATACATACACACACACACACACACATATATATATATATATATATATATATATATGTGTGTGTGTGTGTCATCTATAAATTATAGGCATTTATCATGACCATTGTCATCATCATCATCGACCACTTTTCCCATTTTAACCCATTTTAACATGGAGTTTGCGTAATGTTAACTTTTGCCACCACTCTTGTTTCACAACCACTCTCCTACCTTTTTTGACAGTCACGCTCAACTATTGCAAGCCTTCTGTCATGCAGTCCCTTCATCTCTTAACTGGATGTACTTGTCTTCTCCTGCCTTCTTCCTGTCTCTCCTAAATCTTCTTTATTAGACTGTACATGTGACCAAACCACCATAATCTGTTTTCCTTGAACTTTTCTGTAGTTGAGGTTACTTTGGCTTTCACTCTGATTTGCATCCTAAAGCCCATCTCATGCAGTTTATCTCCATCACCTCAAGCTTCCTTTTTTGCTTTGCCATTACTAGCCAGGTTTCTGTGTCATAGAGAAGCAGTTGTCAGACTACTGTTTGTACATGTTACTTTTCAGCTTCTTTGGCATTCAGCTGTCACACACTGCTCCTGAAAGTGTGCCATTTGGCTGTAGCACTTCCAATTTTAGCTTTGCCTTCTTCATTCAGACTTTCCTTCACCCAAACCATATTGCTATTAATCTGTTCCACTATATTCCCTTTTGTCTCAGTTCTTAGCTTCTTCCGATTTCCCTATTTGCTGCCATGTCCACTGTCTTGTCTGTACTCAGTTTCAGTTTTGCTTTCTAGTTCCCCATCATTTCCTGAGACTCTTGTTGCCTGCTTGTAGTGCCACATTTTCTGCACACAGCAGCTTTGTTAATTTGCCCTCCAACCTGTGAAAGGAGTCAGCTCAAATCTGAGTCCTGATGAACACCCACCATATCTCTTAACCTCTTAGAGCACAAAATCTGGACAAAGCCTTAAATTATGGGGGGCAAAGGCCCAAAAATAGGGACAGTTTTTTTAAATATTGCTCTTACAAACATAGAAAGTTAATAACATAGCAGGTTTTGTATTAACATGAATTTTCTGAAGAGTATGAACTCTGAAACTCAAATGTCTGTCATTATTTTCTAATTTTAATTTTGAATAACTTTTCATTACTTTGCTAGAAAATCACAAATTTATGAAAAAGAGACCAAAAGTCTGAGGCAAAAATCTGGACATTCTGCAAAAATCTGTACAGTTGAGAGGTATGTGTCATCCACATATCCTACACTAATTCCAGCAATGTTTCCCAGATTTCAAATCATCACAGGATTTATAAAAACAGCTTTTTGAGGGGACTTTGTCAACATTTTCATATTTTACACAGAGCAACTATAATTAAATGTTGCCGTTTAGTCTAGGAGTAGTAGATGAACAAATTCTGTCAGCTGCCTTGGATATTGTCTTCATTATTTTGTACAAAAACTGAATGTATTTGGTTTCAGAAGGTTATTTTTCTCAGTGCAGTGTTACCCTTAGAGAAGTGCAGAATTAGACTTTCATAGACAGTTGAGAAGCTGTCTGACAATGGCATCAGACTTCAACATTTAATAGGAAGCTCATAATGTTAGTACATCTGACCTTGGAGGATATTACTAGCCATCACACTAATGTATATACAGAGAGTAATAAGTTAATCCTGCTCCAGTACCATACTTATATTTGTTAACCGTGGTAGAGCCCTGATTCGCATGGGCCTTTTTCAGACTTAGTCCTGAAGCACTGTCTAGTTAAGGGACTTGCTCAGAGTCACACAGTTAGGCAAATGGAGGCTGAGAAAATCAAACATTACACAAGAATCAGCTCTTTAACAGCTCATAGCAGTTATTATGGACTACTATTTTTGAGGAAATCTTTCCCTCATAAAATATGGCTTAACATGAAGACCACTACAGAACTTCGTGCAAAACATTATGGAGTACTGGGGGACATTATGGGGGCTTTTTCAGAACAGAGCCAGAACTGAATACTGAATATAATACAGACGTGCTAGTTCTGAAACATATTATACACCTTGTCTGTTATGTGGCATTTCTTCATACGATTCCCATATTGGAGTGTTACCAGATAAGGTGGTTGTAATGCCACCCTTTTTTCGTGTGTCATCCATATTCTGATTCATGCTTTGTTTTTCCATCATGTTTTGTACCAAAGGAAGTTGTATTGTCAACAGTTATTTGCAAGACAGCAGATGGGTACATCTTTTACACTGAGAACTCTAATTTCTGTTTGTATTTTAGCTGCTCTTGTTGAGATGTGTCCCACATCTTTTCATTACAATAATCTCCTTTGTGCTTCTAACACAAGTATTCACTGTGATGTATTTGCACAGCTGCGTTTTCCCCCTTTGCATGTGTATATTAGCAGAGTATGTTCTCAGATATGCAGACCATGACAAGTGATGCAGTGTTCCTTTTTGATGTGGTTATGCCTCACACAGGCATAAAATATCATACCTACCTGAAATATACTATAGCTTTAACAAGCCTTGTGAAAGGCAGGTATCTTGTGCAATATGCTGTTTGTTCAATCAAAGCATATTCCTTCCAGCAGTATGTCTCACTTCTGTATGTATGACAGTATCTAGATAAATACAGAAGGTTCAGAGTTCACGTGCTTCTTAAGAAAGAATAGTTCCAAACAACCTACCAGCTCTGCTTGAAGAATGATCAGTAACTTTACTTGAAAATTGAACATACTGTTGATGCATTTATGGACTCCAGAGTTTAAATTAACTAACACAATTAGAATGAATTTATAGAAAACACAATTAGACTACAGTATTTTTCAAACATGTTTAACAACTTCATACTATTCTAATTCCATATTTCCTATTGATGCGCTTATATATCTCAGATCTATTCAAATGATGTATTTGTGCAACAACAAATGATTACGGATGTGCATAACTGCTTCTGTTTACCTGCATATAATCTAAAGGGAATTTGCAGCAACATAATCATAAGGTCTTGAGTCCTAAACTGAAGCATTTTATCAGATGTGGGCCTGACCTAGACTAAGATATACACAGTATGCAACACATGAGCTACAGCATCTTTATGAATAAAATATTCCAAATAGCTAAATTACAAAAAAAAATAAATGAGTAAAAGGACACCAAGTCAAAACTATACATTATAAGTAGTTAGTTGGTACTGTTTCTGCACATCAAAGTATACTGCATGTAATAAAGCAGACAAATATAGGACACTCGTATTAATAACTATGGCTATAAAACTAACAATTAAAAGCCCTGAAAGAGAGCTGACTTAATATTACAATTCAATATTGTACCAATAATCAATGAATGTGAGTTCTTGCCATTTATTTACCCACATGTGATGCAGTTTGCCTCATGAAGGTGAAACTTAAATTACCATATTTAGTCAGGTATGGGTTAAACGTGCAATGCAAATACCTGACAAGTATTATTATGATGATTATTATGTTGTTCTGAATTTATTTAGTATGGGTAATGGTTCTGACAGTACACACACACACACACACACACACACACACACACACACACACACACACACACACACAGAAGCCTTCTGTTTGGGTATGGTTAGAATCATGGAAATATGAATGGAAAATATTAGTTTTAATTTGGGGCTCAAACCCAAAAACTCCAGAATATGCTAACCCTTGAGACAGGTATGTAATTGTTATGCCATTTATTTCATTGTTTTTTTTTTACTTAGTTCTAATAATTTAAAAATTTACAAGGGATGCCTTTGATCCCTAGTTGGCATTTATGCCAGTCTTCGCTGGTAGCTAATTCCAGATTGTAGTTTATGAGTTACACCTTTCTGTGAAAATTATGTTTTCACACTGTGAAAGGTAAAAAAGTTCAGACACTGCTTCAGTAGTTAGGTATGCACATTATACGTTGTACATTTTCATAAAAAAACTTATTGTTCATGTTCTGCATGTGAATTAACTATATTCAGTGTTCTATAGTTTACTAAGTTTCTGAGGTGTGAGAAAGACTTAATGTGTTTGGATTTATTGAAGAGTTCTACACTATTTTGTGTGTGTGTTTTTTATGGGGGGGTTATGCTTGGTTCTGTTTCTTCTTGAGTTTCTGGAGTTATGAACAGGTTACCTTTTCTATTTTTTTTCTTTTACAGTTTGCAGGATATGCTAATATTCTTTTAATACATAACCTTTATTTTTCATGAATTCTGATGCACTTGAATACTTATTACAAATTGTTCAGTACTATAATTCAACATAGCTGGAATGCAGAATAAAAACTGCTTTATGAAAGGACAGATACATTCATACCACACTTTAGGGCTGAATATCGTACTGAATAAAAAAAAACAAGAAAACTTGTGGTTTAGTGCTTTCATCTCAAGGAATTTAAATGCAGAGACTTGAGAACAAATTTTGCATAGTGGTTAAGGTGGTAATTGTGAGGTGGAGTTCAGGGATGAGTTAAGACAGGCAGTGGGTGGCAGTGAAGAGTTACCAAATAGCTGGGTAACTATAGCAGAGCTAGTAAGGGAGAGGGCTAGAAAGGTGCTTGGTATCACATCGGGACAGAGGAAGGACGACAAGGAGACATGGTGGTGGAATGAGGAAGTACAGAAGACTATACAGGCAAAGAGGTTGGCAAAGAAGAAGTGGGATTGTCAGAGAGATGAAGAAAGTAGACAGGAGTATAAGGAGATGAGGTGCATGGCAAAGAGAAAGGTGGCGAAGGCTAAGGATAAGGCATATGAAGAGTTGTATGAAAGGTTGGACACTAAGGAGGGAGTAAAGGACCTGTACCGATTGGCTAGACAGAGGGACCGAGCTAGGAAAGATGTGCAGCAGGTAAAGGTGATAAAGGATAATGAGGGAAACATATTCACAAGCGAGGAGAGTGTGTTGAGGAGATGGAAAGAGTACTTTGAGGGGTTGATGAATGAAGAGAATGAGAGGGAGAGAAGGTTGGATGATGTAGGCATAGTGAATCATGAAGTACAATGGATTAGCAAGGAGGAAGTAAGGATAGCTATGAAGAGAACGAAGAATGGAAAGGCTGTTGGCCCAGATGACATACCTGTGGAAGCATGGAGGTGTTTAGGTGAAATGGCAGTGAAGTTTTTAACCAGATTGTTTAATAAAATCTTAGAAAGTGAGAGGATGCCTGAGGAATGGAGAAAAAGTGTTTTGGTACCGATTTTTAAGAATAAGGGTGATGTGCAAAGCTGTAGTAACTACAGAGGGATTAATTAATCAGTCAAAGCATGAAGTTATGGGAAAGAGTAGTGGAAGCAAGGTTAAGAAGGGAAGTGATGATTAGTGATCAGCAGTATGGTTTCATGCCGGGAAAGAGCACTACAGATGCAATGTTTGCTCTGAGAGTGTTGATTGAGAAGTACAGAGAATGTCAGAAGGAGTTGCATTGTGTTTTTGTAGACTTAGAGAAAGCATATGACAGGGTGCCTAGAGAGGAGTTGTGGTATTGTATGAGGAAGTCAGGAGTGTCAGAGAAGTATGTAAGAGTGGTATAGGATATGTACGAGAGTAGTGTGACAGTGGTGAGGTCTGCAGTGGGAGTGACGGATGCGTTTAAGGTGGAGGTGGAGTTACATCAAGGATCAGCTCTGAGCCCTTTCTTATTTGCAATGGTGATGGACAGGTTGACAGACGAGATCAGACAGGAGTCCCCGTGGAGTATGATGTTTGCAGATGACATTTTGATCTGTAGTGAGAGTAGGGAACAGGTGGAGGAGACCCTGGAGAGATGGATATATGCTCTAGAGAGAAGAGGAATGAAGGTCAGCAGAACTAAGACAGAATATATGTGTGTGAATGAGAGGGAGGATAGAGGAATGGTGAGGATGCAAGGAGTAGAGGTGGCGAAGGTGGATGAGTTTAAATACTTGGGGTCAATAGTTCAGAGTAACGGTGAGTGTGGAAGAGAGGTGAAGAAGAGAGTACAGGCAGGATGGAGTGGGTGAAGAAGAGTGTCAGGAGTGATTTGTGACAGACGAGTACCTGTAAGAGTGAAAGGGAAGGTCTACAAGAAGGTAGTGAAAACAGCTATGTTATATGGGTTTGAGACAGTGGCATTGACAAAAAGGCAGGAGTTTGAGCTGGATGTGGCAGAGTTAAAGATGTTAAGAATTGCACTGGGTGTGATGAAGTTGGACAGGATTAGGAATAAGTATATTAGAGGGTCAGCCCAGGATGGAAGGTTTGGAGACAAAGCCAGAGAGGCAAGATTACGTTGGTTTGGACATGTGCTGAGGAGGGATGCTGAGTATATTGGGAAAAAGATGCTAAGGATGAAGTTACCAAGTAACAGGAAAAGAGGAAGGCCTAAGATAAGGTTTATGGATGTGGTAAGAGAGGACATGGAGGTGGTTGGTGTGACAGAGCAAGATGCAGAGGACAGGAAGAAATGGAAACAGGTGATCCGCTGTAGCGACCCCTAATGGGAACAGCCGAAAGAAGATGATGGTTAAGGTGGCCACCTTATAGGCACTAAGTGCAGGATTTGATCCTCACATAGGGTAATTGGCTAGTCTTGGAATGGTGCACAATGACAACTTGCCTGGTACTAATTTATCACTTGAACTTGGCATAATGGTTAAGATGTTTTTCCTTATACACACAATGTGCAGGGTTTGATTCTCACATGGGGTAATTGGCTAGGCTTAAAAGGGTCCGCAAGGGCAGTTAGCCTAGTACTAATCTATGAATCTATAGATGTTACAACACTGATATTAAGTATTAATTGTAGTTGAACATATGATTAAACATTCCCCAAATAGTAGTGGATACAATAACTGACACCAAAAATAATGATAATAAAGAATAATAAAAAAAAAGTAGTTATTTACAATATTTACTATGCTGGTTTTACCCCTTACATCACATAAGCAGTAAAACCAGCACAGTAATTATCATAAATAACTAAAATCTTTTTAAAAAATAATAATTACTTATAATATTGTGACATAAAGGTCAAAAATGAAATACTGTGTCTGCACAAAAAAAATATTTTAGAGGTCTTAGTTTCAATGTGGTTTTACATCAGTTTTCTCATTTAATCCCTGGGTGTGATTGGCCTATACAGACGTCTCAACAGTGGACACAATATCCCAGTGTCATCATTAAGCAATGAGGAAAAAACTGGTAGATGATGATGATGGTTGGCCTGTACAAACAACTGCCAATATAACTAAACTATAACTAGTTTCTAAGGTAAACTAAACTATACTTGGTTACTTAACTGTGCTGGTTTCAGTCTGTTCATTTCAGTTGTGGTCTGCTGGAGGAGTCTGGTGTGTTTCCTTTACCACTGAAGAAATAAAAAACAGTAAAAAATGGATAGAGAACATAAAGAATATGAAAAAGGGGCATCATACAAAATTTCAAGTTTAAGCGCCATTCCACTTTCAATAAGAATTTCTTGACATAAATTTCTTGAACATGTAACAATTTGTTTATGGTCACAGATCCATTTATTGTGTTTTGCATTGGCATTATTTCCATAACCACTAGAGAGGTCTATGTTTAACTGCCGAATAATATTTGCATAGAATGGCTAAACATCGAACCCTATCCATCCAAGGTTCATTCAGCGAATGTTAATTTCAGCGAACGGAAAAGTAACTAGTTGGCCAGCACTTCCCCATCTGCCCTTTTCTCCACTGTACTGCATTCTCGGAGTTGGTATATATATATATATATATATATATATATATATATATATATATATATATATATATATATATATAGTTGGGGGTGGGTTGGGGGAGTGAAGTCCCCTCCCACCTGGGTAGGTTTTGAATTCTGTTGTGTTTGAGATGGGGAAGTGTTGGCTAACTAATTACTTTCTCTGTCGAAAAAAATGTACGTTCTCTGAATGAACATTTAATGGATAAGGTTCAGTGTTTAGCCATTCAATGCAAATGTTATTTGACGGTTAAACATAGACCCCCACTAGAGACCTATAGTGTTGGGTTAATTCCCTTGCCTACTCTATAATTTGTTTTATATTAGTTTACATTTATTGACCAGGAAAGTCCGACTGGATATATGTCCATTTTCAATGCAGGCCCGGGGAGAAAAGTTCCAGCAATACAGACAATAAAATTACAATTAAAATGTAACACTTGGCTTACGAGTTATAGTAGATAATAATATACATTCAACAACCCAGTACATTAATAAGGTGCAACTGCACAGTAAGGCTTGGTTTACAGTCTCTGGTAGATAATAACATATACAGACTATGGAGGCAAACAATGCTACAGTCTATCCCGGATAATATGACATATATGGTAATTCAGTATTGTTTACAGTACTGTTAAGTGTAACATTGAAAAGAAGAAGTGAGTTGTACTAAAGAGTGGGATGTAAAAAAGAGGCAATGCAAGTAGTAGAGGGTGGATTAAGTAGAGGGGTAACTAAGGGTAGGGTCAAGGGTGAAGGACTAGAGGGATAGAGAGTCTTGAGGGCATATAGAGAGAGAATGGGTAGTCTAGGTAAAACAAATAAAATAATTCTATAATACTTCTGAATATATTGTTTGTTTATGTTAATTATTCATTGTCCACAGTGTTCATATTTTTACTGTCTGGTTTGGCCATTTTTGTATCTACTGAAAGCTCATCTAGTGTTAGTAATGCTGCTCATATGGTATGTTTTCCATAAGAGTTTTTGACAGTTGCATCACATTCTTTTAATAGTTTATAGGGTTCTGCTGCATTTCTTTTTCTTTTTGCTTTATTACAGTTTGAAAATAAAGGTTTATTTTTTCATTCGCTGCCTTTATTAGCTTTTATATTGTTTTCTTATTTTATTATTTTTAAGGCTACTCATGTATTACATCATCTTAATTACTTAACTATCGTTTTCAGTTTCATTGAAAGCATCCAAGAACTTAATAATTCTTTTCACTTCCAGTATTTTGATTTGCTTTCTTCTGCCTAGAGCTGTGAGGTCATAATGCAAGACTGATTTAAGATAGTTGTATAGCCATATTTACTCCTTAACAAACAAAGCATTATAAAGTACTTATGCTTCCCCCTTCTCTAGCCACATAGATTCATAAATGAATAAGGTGACAGGGTCTTATGTGCATCAAGATAGATGTTATTATAGTGGGCTGCTATTATTATGTTCATTGCTGTGTACTAGGCTAATGGCCCTGGAGCCTTTACAAGCCTAGCCCATAGAAGTGCCCTGGCATTGTGCTGCCTGACATTAGTTCCCAGTGCCTCTATCAAGTAGAGCCACTGGAGTGATCCCCGGGGTGAACTTTCTATTTCCCATTCACTCATTGAGATTTCTCTTGAAGAGGGTGAGTGAGGTGCTTTGCTTGACATGTATGGGAAGTCTATACCAGAGCATGGGCAGTCTCTGGGTTATGAACCTGTCCCTCCAGCATGTTCTGTTGATTCTGGTAATGAGGTTGAGGTCCCTGGAGCATGTGGTGCAGGGGGATTAGGATTTCTTTACATGTAGCATTTCTAACAGAGCTGGGTCAGACATGGCTTTCTAAGTCAAGCAGATATCGCCTCTTAGTAGATGATATGAGACAGAGAATAGCCGGAGGTTTTTGAGTCTGTCCATGTAGGACATGTGTTTAAGCCCTAGGATCCTCTTTGTGAGGTACCTTTGTGGCCTCTCCAGCTGTTGCAGGTGTTTAGTGAGATACATGCTAAATGGGGCATTATACTCTATGATTGATCTAATGAGGGAAGAGTAGAGAGAAATGATGACCTCTTTCTTCCTGGATGCAAAACCCTTAGTAATGAGATGTGCCACATACTTTCTGACCACAGTGGGAATGTGGTGGTTGAAGGAGAGTTTTCTGTCAGCCTATGTCCCCAGATCTCTTATAACTCCTTCAGTGTTCAGTGGGCTCCCATCGATGTGGTAATTAGTGGGAACTTAGTTTTTCCCAAAGGGGATGATGACGCATTTTTTGGCAGTAAGCTTAAGGCCACGGTTTCTACACAAGTCATTGGTCTCAGTGAGGCCTTTCTGTAGGATGTCTGCATCACTTGGGGAGTTAATAATGGCTCCCAGCTTGCAGATGTCTGCAAACTTGGTCAGCTGGAGTCCTTCTGTGTTGGCCTGGACTTCTGAGAAGTAGATGCCAAACAGGAGAGGACTCAGGACCAATCCCTGTGGGACTCCACTCATGACTGGTTGGCAGTCTGACTTGGAGTCATCTACTTTCAAACTGTGGGTTCTATCTGTGAGCCAATTTGCAACACACCTAACGATATAGGGGTTGATGCCTAGTTTGGTGAGTTTATTAATAATTCCTGAGGAATGGTATCAAAATCTTTGCCCAGATCGAGGATGGCTGTATGAACTGCCTTACCCTAATCCACATCTCTGGTGACTGACTCAAAGAAGTCAACCAGGTTGAGCAGGCATGATCTACCTTTCACAAAAGCAAACTGCATGGGATCTAGAGTTTGGAGATTCCGTATATCCTTGTTAATTAGGTCCATGATGATGCACTCCATAGCCTTACATATCAGACTCATCAGGCTAACGGGGCGATAATTCCCACAGTCTGTAGTTGCTCCTCCTTTATGGAAAGGGATGATTGTAGCAGTCTGCCATTCAGTAGGGACAAAGCCTGAGGTGAGGTTATGAGTGAACAGGGCACAAAGATGTGGTGCCAGTTCACTTTGTAATTCATGTAGAACACAGCCAGGGATATTGTCAGATCCCATGGAAGCTATATTCTTCACCTTGGACAATGCAGCTTTAACCTGTGCTGCAGTAATGCTGGGTGCCTGGCATTCTTCCGGTAATTATATTGGTCCTTTGGGGGGGAGGGGTAAAGTTGGCATTGAATCTGTCGGCCAGTATGTTGGCAATATCCGTTGGCTCATTATAGGAGGTACCATTGTGTAGTAACTCAGAGCAAATCTGAGTATTGCTGTGAAGATTCTTGATATAACTATAGAAGCCTTTGTGGTTGTTTTTAGTGTCTGCCTCAATTTTGCCTTCATAGCTGGCTTTGGAGGTTTTGATGAGGGATCTCATCTTTTTGTTGAGGCTAATAAGGAAATTTTTCCAGTCTTGGGACTTCACCTTTTTCTGCAACAGTTTTTTCCTTCTGTTGTAGAGTTTAATAATGGCAGGGGACCACCAGATTGGCTTCCTTTTTCTGGAGGAGAGCATCTTGGTTCTGTTGGATATGGCTAGTTCCATGCATTTAAGTACACATTTGTATAGTGAATTGGTGTATGATTTGGCAGTCATGCATCTATTTCCCATTGGCATGGGTGCAGTGAAGTTAGCCACCTCTGTTTTTAGGAGTCCAAACTCAGTTTTGGAGAAGTTTTTCATGGTGGATACCTTTGCTGGGGATGTGGGTGAGATGTGAATTTCCATGCTGATTAGTTTGTGGTCGGAGCTAACCAGGGAGTAATTGTCTATTGGTGTAGAGCAGCAGTTGCCCATGTTAGTAATAACCAGGTCAAGGATGTTGCTTCCTCTAGTGGGGGTAAGACTGAGCTGGTCCAGGGCATTGGAACTGATGAATTCCAGGAAGCGTTGGGCTACTGCATTGGTACATGAGTAGTTTTCCCAGATGATGGCGGGGTAGTTGAAGTCACCTAGTATGAGAGTGTTGGGTTGGATCTTAATAGTTTCCAGGGTGCTTAGGAATGTGGAGTGAGAGTCTTGGGACATAGTTGGGGACCTATAGCAGGCTACAACCTGAATCACCATCTTACCCAATGTTAGTTGTACCTGGAGTATCTCAGATGCATTATGCAGGGATACTAGCCTTGAGGTATGCATATCCTTTATGAATATGAAGACACCACTGCCTTTGGAGCTTTGGACAATGTTCTGGGGCTGAAAGGTGTGGAATGAGTTATAGCCTGGTAGCACAGGGGTGCTTTCTGCTGGTTTAAACCAGGTCTCCGTTACAGCACACATGTCGATGTTCTCCATTTTGAGGAGTGCTTTGAGCAAGTGCATCATGAGATTTAGACTTCTAGCACTGAGCAGCATGACCCTCAGATTGGATTTATTTATAGCTGTTATGGTGGTAATTTGGTCTTTGGAACACCACCTAAAAAAGGTACTATAGGGGTGCCAAGAGCCTTAGCCAGTATCCGGAAACCCAGGGGTGACAGATGTAGGCCTTCTCTGGCAAAGCATCGAGGTATGTCAGTCATGTCATCCCAAGCAGACAGATACTGGACCCCCTTAGAATGACACCAGAAACTTAACCAATTGTTGAAGTCAATCATTTTCTGTTTGTATTGCGGTATCATTCTGGGCGACGTTAGGATGCTGCTCGGTGCTAGGGTCATACCTGCTTGTGCCACATAATCCGAGAGTTCCACCATGTCTCTTTTCATGTAGTCCAGGGAGGTGCATTTTAGGTCATTCACTCCCACATGGACAATGACAGAGTCATACTTGTACTTGCTGTGGAGTGACCTGAGTGCACATGTTATGTTTTGGATTCTGGCACCTGATAGACAGCTGACTGTTACCTTTTCCCTATTCAACCTAGTGAGTGGGACATCAGTGTGCCTCACTATTGAGTCACCTATGATTATTGTATTGAGCAAGCTGTTTTGCCTTAGCGGCTTAGTTTGAAGGGCACACTGTGTAGGTGAGCTATGTGTCTTGTGGTTTGTGCTGTGTTGTGGTGGTTGAGTACGTTTCTGGCTTGGAGGTCTCTGCTGTTTGGGTTGATTTCTATTGAGATGCTCCACATAGGTGGGTGTGTGGTTTGTATTTTTATGTGAGGGCTGTGATGTTGGGTGTTCTGGAGGACTATGTGCTCCATGTGGAGTGATGCAGGTGTCGACCTTCTCCTCTTGACCAGCTATTCTGGTCTTGGCTGGAGAGTGCAGGGCTTCCAATTTGCAGATAAAAGTGCATCTCTCACAAGCCTGAGTATTGGGAGGTAAGAGGAGAGGGTTGCCTGTGTACATGAGGCAGTTGCTATGCTGTCTCAGAATGTCCAAGTTCATCAGGTTAATAGGAAAAAGCACAGGGACCTGACCTTTGGACAAGCCAGGAGGGATGGTCATCATTACTAAGTATCGGAGCTATTTTCTTATAGGAAGTCTAGTGCTGATAGCACTTATGCATGCTATGATAATTGCTACAAAAAGTGCTAGGCAAATAAGCTAATTAACGTGCAAAAGAGAAGACAACTAGCAAGATCTAAGGGAAAATTTGAAAAGCAGACTTTCTGGCACTGGTAATAGTTTACCCCAGCTTAGCAGTGCTGCA
The DNA here is from genome assembly GCF_019279795.1 of Protopterus annectens. NCBI lineage: Eukaryota > Metazoa > Chordata > Ceratodontiformes > Protopteridae > Protopterus > Protopterus annectens. Next base: position 355,489,302 of record NC_056740.1, read on the forward strand.
CTGTGCTCAAACTCGTGCAAACACAGGCTTTTAAACCAGAAAGATGAAAGGGATAGAAAAACTGCCCAAACAGCCAATAAACTACAATTTCAGAGCCAGAAACCACTCCTCTTGTGGCAGATAGGCTACCTAGTGCTTACCACTCCCACTGATAAGCTGGAAGGCTTCCTTTTAACAAAGAAAAGTCTGGGGAACTCAGAAACTTACAAAATAGTCCTGGATACAGTAAATCTGTATCTGGACTATTCTAGTAACAGGAAAGGTGGGAAATTAGCTTAGAACTTTTTTTTTGTTTTTTTTTAGAAAAAACAGTTAAAACAGTAATAAAATTACTTTAAATGCAGTACAAGCTAGCACACTTGAGTGTGTAGCAATATTAAAGCAAATACAGTTAAAATAAATGCAGTTAAATGAAAAAATGACTTAAATAAAGTGTAGAAAGCAGTATAATCAGAAAAAATCAAAATGGAGGCACTTAAAGTCTCTCTTTCTCCCTTCTGTTGCTCTTGTAGTCTGCAGGATGCCAAAACAAGAGCCATGGAGTTTAAACAATGGCAAACCCATGCAAACATGAGCTTTTAAACTAGAAAGTTGAAAGGGATAGAAAAACTGCCCAAATGTCCAATAGACTACAATTTCAGAGCCAGAAACCACTCCTCTTGTGGTAGATAGACTACCTAGTGCTTACCACTCCCACTGATAAGCTGGAAGGCATCCTTCTAACACATAAAGGTCTGGGGAACTCAGAAACTTAGAGACCAGTCCTGGATTCAGCAAATCTGTATCTGGACTACTCTAGTAACAGAAAGGTTGGAAACAAGCTTAAAACTTTTTTTTTGTTTTTTTTTGCAGAAAAAAAAGCTAAAATGTAATAAAATACTTTAAATGCAGTGCAAGCTAGCACAGTTGAGTCTGTAGTAATATTAAAGTAAATACAGTTAAAATAATGCAGTTAAATGAAAAAAAATGCCTTCAATCAAGTGCAGAAAGCAGTATAATCAGAAAAAATCAAAATGGGGGCACTTAAAGTCTCTCTCTCTTTCTCCTTTCTGTTGCTCTTGTCATCTGCAGGACACCAAAACAGGATCCGTGGAGCTTAAACAAGCACAAACCTGTGCAAACATGGGCTTTTAAACCAGAAATTTGAGTGGGATAGAAAAACTGCCCAAACGGCTAATAAACTACAATTTCAGAGCCAGAAACCACTCCGCTTATCGTAGATAGGCTACCTAGTGCTTACCACTGCTACTGATAAGCTGGAAGGCTTCCTTCTAATACAGAAAGGTCTGGGGAACTCAGAAACTTACAAAACAGTCCTGGATACAGCAAATCTGTATCTGGACTAACCTAGTAATAGGAAAGGTGGGAAACAAGCTTAGAGCTTTTTTTTCCAGAAAAAAAAAACAGTTAAAACAGTAATAAAAATACTTTAAATGCAGTGCAAGCTAGCACACTTGAGTGTGCAGCAATATTAAAGCAAATGCAGTTAAATTAAATGCAGTTAAATGAAAAAAACTTAAATCAATTGCAGAAAGCAGTATAATCAGAAAAATAAAAATGGAGGCACTTAAAGTCTCTTTTTCTCCTTTCTTTTGCTCTTGTAGCCTGCAAGACACCAAAACAGGATCTGTGGAGCTTAAACAAGTGCAAACCCATGCAAACATGGGCTTTTAAACCAGAAAGTTGAAAGAGATAGAAAAACTGCCCAAACGGCCAATAAACTGCAATTTCAGAGCCAGAAATCACTCCTCTTATAGTAGATAGGCTACCTAGTGCTTACCACTCCCACTGATAACCTGGAAGGCTTCCTTCTAACACAGAAAAGTCTGGGGAACTCAGAAACTTACAAAACAGTCCAGGATACAGCAAATCTGGCTCTGGACTACTCTAGTAACAGGAATGGCGGGAAACAAGCTTTGAACTTTTTTGTTGTTATTTTGCAGAAAAAACAGTTAAAACAGTAATACAAATACTTTAAATGAAGTGCAAGCTAGCACACTTGAGTGTGAGCAATAGTAAAGCAAATACAGTTAAAATAAATGCAGTTAAATGAAAAAATGACTTCAATCAAGTGCAGAAAGCAGTAAATCAGAAAACAATCAAAATGAAGCACTTAAAGTCTCTCTTTCTCCTTTCTGTTGCTCTTGTAGTCTGCAAGATTCCAAGGCTGGATCCACGGAACTTAAACAAGCTCAAACTCATGCAAACACAGGCTTTTAAACTAGAAAGTTGAAAGGGATAGAAAAGCTGCCCAAACAGCCAATAAACTACAATTTCAGAGCCAAAAACCACTCATCTTGTGATAGATAGGCTACATAGTGCTTACCACTCCCACTGATAAGCTTGACGGCTTCCTTCTAACACAGAAAGGTCTGGGGAACTCAGAAACTTAGAGAACAGTCCTGGATACAGCAAATCTGTATCTGGACTACTCTAGTAACAGGAAAGGCGGGAAACAAGCTTAGAACTTTTTTTTTGCAGAACAAAACGTTAAAACATTAATAAAAATACTTTAAATGCAGTGCAAGCTAGCACACTTGAGTGTGTAGCAATATTAAAGGAAATACAGTTAAAATAAATGCAGTTAAATGAAAAAAGCAACTTAAATCAAGTGCAGAAAGCAGTATAATCAGAAAAATCAAAATGGAGGCACTTAAAGTCTCTCTTTCTCCTTTCTGTTGCTCTTGTAGTCTGCAAGATGCGAAAACAAGATCCGCAGAGCTTAAAGAAGTGCAAACCTGTGCAAACACAGGCTTTTAAACCAGAAAATTGAAAGGGATAGAACAACTGCCCAAACGGCCAATAAACTGAAATTTCAGAGCCAGAAACCACTTCTTTTGTGGTAGTTAGGCTACCTAGTGCTTACCACTCCCACTCCCACTGATAAGTTGGAAGGCTTCCTTCTAACACAGAAAGGTCTGGGAACTCAGAAACTTACAAAACAGTCCTGGATACAGAAAATCTGTATCTGGTCTACTCTACTAACAGGAAAGGTGGGAAACAAGTTTAGAACTTTTTTTTGTTTTTTGTGTTTTTTTTTTTTTTTTGCAGAAAAACAGTTAACTTGTATCTGGAATATCTCAAAAAGGGTTTAAAACTGTGCAGCTGAAGCCCTTGATGCTGCAGACCTCTATTTAGACTATGCTACTCAATTTTAAGGTTATGAACTCAGTAAGAAAAAACTCCCAATGAAGCACAGATTAATCACTTATAGGCACTTGCAGTATGAAAAAGTACAGTTAAACAGCAATGAAATGCAGTAAAATGCAGTTAAACAGTAATGAATTGCAGTAGATAGCAATGAAATATAGTTAATCAGTAGGTTGCTTTGAAACAATAGCTCACAAATCACAACAGTAACTGACAGCACAAATAAAATAGCGATTCAGTAGAATACTGTCATCAGTTTAGTGAGGCTACCAACAAGCTGTAATAAATATGCAAGCAAGGATATAGTGTATATGAAGTAGAAAGAGATACATTTTTTTTAATAGAAAGTGATGAGATGGAAGATAATGAGATAATTCAAGGTTCAAAAGCTAAAGGGGTGGGCCTAAGTTCTCACTATAACAGTAGAATGAGATGATGTAATGTGACTGGGGGGAGTGTCCAGTATCATCTTTATACCGGAGGTGAGCAACTCAAAGCCATCAATATTTAAGACCACCACAACAACTTCTTTTTCCAATATCACAGCAGTGCAAAAGGCAGAAGGCCAGTATCTCTGCAGTTTTAAACAGGTTGAGCAAACAACATAGTTTGCGATTCTTGTATCCAGATTTCATTTTTTACTTCATCTTCCGTGGTGGTGCAGTGGTAGCGTTGTTGCCTCACAGCAAGAGGTTCTCCCATTTGACTCTCGGTTAGAGTGCAGGGAGTGCCTTCTGTGTGGAGTCTACATGTCCTCCCCGCGGTTGGGTTGGCATTCGAAAGATATGTGTAAATGGGGATGCCTTAGTTAAAGGTTGAACTTCGAGCTGGCACCTTGACGTTCATGAAAATCTACTGCCAATCATTAACGGACCGGAGTTCCGCTGTGGCAACCCCTAACCGGAAAAAGCCTAAAGACAACAACATGCTTTTTAAAAGGGGTATGTTTAAGATATAGCTGCATCTAAAATGAAGTGGTTATTTACACACAATGATATAATTGTCAAGATTCTTATTCAAGTCCTATATGCAAAGAAAAGATTTTGTACATTTCCTTGAATAAATTCATGTGAAGAAAACCACCAATGTGATTCAAGTTCAAATTATTAAGTTTTTTTTCTGCTGTGATAGCAGCAGTCCTAAATCCATCCATCCATCCTCAGCCCCTTTTCCCAGATGGGGTCAGGGTGTCACTTCAACAGTGACAATTATCTTGAGCCAAGGTTTATACTGCCAGGTGGCTAGCCCTGCTGTGGTAGTTCATCCCAACTACTCACTCATACCTACGGCCAATTTAGAGTGTCCAGTCCACCTACTGCATGTCTTTGGAGCGTGGGAGGAAACCAGTGCACCTAGATGAAACTCATGTGGCTGCAGACAGGACATGCAAACTCTGCACAGAAGGCACCCCAGCCAAGAATCGAACCAAAGAATCTCTTGATGTGAGGTAACAACGCTAACCACTGCATGACCATGGATGCCCTAATCCTTACTGAAAAAAAGTATACTGAAAGGCAGAATAATGACTTTCCAATTCCATTCATTTACTTAATGTTTTTTGCCCAGAAATGCTCATGTTTGGTGGATTCCAGCAGCGTCATAAGGTAAAATGCCATATATTAAGTTCAGTTCAGCATAGTCAAGTTCCCTAACATCACAGGATTAGTGCTGTCATCTAGGAATCTACACCAGGCCCTTACTACCCAATCAGAAGGACATCTTTGCAATAAAACTGTCTCTGAACTTTTAGTTAATTGGGCTAATTGGTTTAGGGCTATATAAACCAAATATACCCTGACTGGTTGGCATAAACATGCTCATTAATGCTGTTGGTGATATGTCTGTGGTACTGAGGCCAGGTTACTAGAAGACTGAAACAGCTAGGCCTTGTTCTTTGTTCTATGAAAAATGGCTTAAACTGTTTTTCTGACCTTGGAATGTGGTCAGAAGTATTGAACCTATCCCTTATTGGGTATCCCTTATTAGGTAAGCATGCTGGCTAAGGCAACATTTACCCATACCCAATTGTGTGTCATGGTGTTGTAAATAACACATGCGATTTGCTGCATGTGAAGTATGCAAAAAAAAGCTTCTTGTAGTTGCAATGCAATAATTAACACTAATCCATTCATTCTGACATGCTGTACAGTCTAACCTTTGTGGGGCAGTCATGTAATTCCACTGAGAAGAACAATGTGGCAGAAAAGTGAAAACATGAGGAAGATGACAGGTTCAGAGCTTAGAGGCGCAAAGACCAAATAACAGAAAATTCTACATTTGGGATAATCTGCATGAAACCATATAGTGCAAACTGCTCAGAAGTAACATACCCAACAACATACCACAGTTAGAATGCTGGTTGTAGAAGTCTTTATTATTTAATGTGAAAAGAGACTTACAGAGTCATCCTAGATAGAGCACATTACAGTAACTAATTCTAGGTGACAGGAACAAATGTTAGGATAGGAACTACCTCAGAGGGATTAGGATATGCGATCTCCAAATGATTCTGTGATGAAAATAACACTTTCCTCATAGTTCAATCAAAATACCCCCTAGCCACTCGAAGGACTGCAGGATGAACTTGAAACTTTTATCTGGCCAAATGACTATGGATTTAGGCTGAATCACTCTAAAACCAAGTCATATTATTTGGATTCAAAAGCATTGCCTACAGTAAGGGAAGAATTGCTTAGAATTTCTATTCACAGTAGAACTTAAAAATAAATGGTTCTTATCCCCAAGTACCTGGACATCCAAACTAGTCAAAAATATAGCCTTCAATGGCTATTTTGAGTCAGTTAAGGATAAGTCATCCCCATACTCTTAACTCACTTTTGCGGATGTTTCTCATTCTTGATTTATGACTTTCCACAGATAAATCTGTTTTTGAAAAGATGATCTGATGAAATTTAGTTAGTGGATGAAAGTGTTTATCATACATGAATAAAGCTGTGCTGTTTCGGTGACTAAATCTGGTCAATTTTTTTATTTTTGTTATTTTAAAACGTAGTAGTGACTTTTAAGGTTTTGGACTGCTTTTAACTGTTTCTGAATCTTGACTTTAGTTAATTTGCTTGTTTTTGTAACAAGGAAAGTGAAGACTGCCTGCTACTCTCATGCTAGGGCCATCTTTTCACTTAGTCATCTAACGTAAGGAATGAACTGAATCATCACATGTTTTAAAAAAGCTCAGTGCCAGACTCATACAGAGTGTTAGCTGCTGGGTTACTTAAACAATTCTGCTTTGTGGGTCAGTAGTGTAAAACAACAAAGATTTCCTAGCCATGACTTCAGCTGTACTGATCTACCCATTATCAGCTTGCTACTTTACTTTATTCTATACACCACTGAGTTGAACAAGTCTTGTGACATTATTTAACACTGTCACTGTATGATATGCAGTGTGGTTATTGATGGATTAGCATTGTTTGACTTTATTAACAGTCAGGAAAATAATATTTTATGTTTAATAGAACATTTTGACTGCTGAGTGCTGGACTACCTGTCTTATTTAACTGCACGACTCTGTATACTGGCATGATATCTGTTTGTTTTACTGCATACCTGTGAAATGATGTGTGTGTGTGTGTGAATTTTTTTAGCTGTTTAGAGTTTGTAGTGACACTTTCATCACTGGCACCAGTTATTTGTCTGTGTCAGGCCTTCTTAGAGGATATTTGTGTCTTTGGAGGATTCTGTGGCTGTGTCTAGTTTGCAGTCGTCTACTGACTTGTTCAGCCAGAAGACTTTGGCATTGGCCTGGACTTCAGAGAAGTTGATGCCAAAAAAAGGAGAAGCCCCAGCACAAACCCTTGAGGGAGTCCAGTAGTGACTGGCTTCTTTAGATCCTATCTGTGAGCCAGCTGGCTATCCAGCAGGTGTCATAGAGGTTTATATTTAATTTTGTGAGTTTGTCTACAATGCCCAAGTGGGGTGTAGTGTCGAATGGTTTGGCCAAGTCAAGGTAGGCAGTATGCACCATTTTGCCCTCGTCCATCACTTTGATGACCTTTTAGAAGTAGTCCACCTGTTTAGGTTTGGGGGGGTTGCCTTAATTGTTAAGGTATTTACCTCACAACAAGAGGTATAGGGTTTGATTCTCTCCGAGGGAAATTGACTATGCTTAAAATAGTCCACAAGGGCAGCTAGCCTAGTAGTTATCTATGAATATGTGAACATATAAGTAAGCATGACCTGCCATTGATGAAATCAAACTGAGTTGGATCTCATGTCTGAAGGTTTTTTTATGTAATTGTTTAATATTTCCATGACAATTCCTTCCTTGGCTATGCATATGAGACTAGTAAAACATATGGGTCTGTAGTTTCCCCAGGTCTGTAGATGGCTCATCCTTGTGCAGCAGGATGACAGTTGTAGTCTTCCTTTCATTTGACGTGAAGATTGTCTAGAGGCTATGATTAAAGAATGATTCTAGTAGTCCTGATAGATCATGTTTCATCTTGTTAAGGAGGCATCCTTGGATATTATCTGAGGCTACTGATGCAGTGCTCTTGGTCTTGGAGAGTGCATTTAAGACCTGCTCTGTAGTGATAGTTGAAGGAGTTATGGTTGAGGGTGTTTTCTGAGGGGTGTCTGGGCGAGAAGAGGGGTTACAATTGGGACTAAATTTATCATCCGGTTGAATTGCTATATCTTCCAGGTCAGTGTAGGTGGCGCATTTACAATTAATTTCACATATTATTGCTGTGTATTGACTTTGTTGTTGCAGACACAGCTGAAGAATTGCTTGACTGCCCTTAGCCTGGGAGGCTATTTTTACATCAAAGTTGGCTTTGGAAGGCTTGATTAGCCCCCGAGATGTTTGTTTAGATTGACAGTGGAGTTTTTAGCTAGCTGGCCATTGCTCTTCCAAATTTGCCCTGATTGTCTTCCTTTTGTTGTACAACCTATTGATGCTGGGATTCCACCAGAGTGGCTTGTTTTTGTTTTCAGGTTGCCCTGTGCTTATTCTTGCTAAGTACAACTGTCTCTATGCAGCCATCAACATGACTGTGCAGGGTTTCTTTTAACAATTCTGCATAGGTAACAATATTCTCATTGTTTGTGGAGCTTAAGCCTTTGATAGGGTGTCACTTAATAATAGGATTTTTGCCTTAGAATAATTCCTTAAAGTTCCAAGCATAGTTGGGGTCCCAGGTTTTATTTTTATTTTAAAGGAGACAGCTTTATGATCTGACTTGACCACTGAGGACATTACACTAGGGAACCCAACTTTCTTCCATGTTTTTGAGGACTAGACCAAGAATGTTACACCACTAGAAGGTGAACGAAATAGCAAGTTCAAGGTGCTTGTATATACAAACTCTAGAAATCTCTGGGCCTGCTTGTTTGGGGTCATGTATGATTCTCAGTTTAAAGTGGGGTAGTTAAAAGGCACTCATGAATATGATGTTGGGTGGAATGGGAAATGCCTCCAATAACATTTAGTTATATATGATGGGTTTCCTAGTTCAGCGAAGGGGACGAATAGCTTGCAAGGATTTGGTATGGGACTTTGCCTATGGTAGTTTGGACATGGAGAAGCTCAAGCGTCATACTGTTTGACAAGTATTGAGGTGTGTTTGTTTTTCATGTAACTTGAGACACCTGTTCCTTTTGTCTCTTCCAATGCAGTAGCTGGACATAGCCCTGCACCACTAGGGTGCTCTCCACACCTTTAAACAATGGCTCAGAAACTCCACAAACATCTATATTCTACAAGGCAAGGACAGCTTGCAAAGAGTGGAGTTTCTTGTTTAGACTCCTGGCATTGATCAATAACACCTTTAGATTTTCTTGGGCTGGTTTTGCTACAGCAAAAGGTTTATCAGGTCGTCAGTGCCCAAAAATGGCACTATATGGGGATCTTCCTTGGCAAAGCATCATGATCTGTCAACCATATCCTGCCAGACAGACAAACATTGTCCTCCCTTTGACTGACACCAAAAACTAAGCCAATTATTAAAGTCAATTATCTTCTGTTCATATTGTGGCATCATCCCTGGTGAAGGTAGAATGCTGTTCAATACTAAGCTCATACCAGGCTTGGACACATAGAGTTTGTTTGTGTCTTTTGGCTTTTCCCGGTTAGGGGTCGCCACAGCGGAACTCTGGTCCGCTAATGATTGGTAGTTGATTTTTACATGCAGAGTTACCAGCCCTGACGCACAACCTTCAACGAAGGTACGCCCATTCACACATGTCTCCACGCAGAAGACACTCTAGCTGAGAATCAAACCGGACAGCGTCTTACTGTGAGATGACAACGCTACCGCAGCACCACCACCGTGGAGCTTGGACACATAGAGTGAGAGGTCCATTTTGTCTCTGTCTTCATATAGTCTGTGTAGGTATGTCTTAGGTCATTTATACTGACAGTGACTATGACTGAGTCAAATTGGTACTTGTGAGTGTGTGCATAATCTGGTTGGTCCTGCCTCCTGATAAACAACTGACCATAGCTCTCTCCTTACTTACAGTAGCCTGGTGAGTGGGACATCTGTGTGACTCTTAATGGAGTCTCCTATGACCAAATCCCTGAGTTGTTCTGCTGGTTTGCCTTATAGGCGTAGAAAATGAGATGCCATGAGAAGTGGCTGAATGTGTTTTCTGAGATAGAGCACTCATGCCAATAAAACATTTTTAGGACAGCCAAGTAAGAATAAACACAGTACATATTATCAAATGACAGTTTAAATAAGTTAAGAACAAGTCTTACAAACAGATATCAAATTAAATAAAATCTTCTGATAAAAGTCCATGCAATAAAACTTAAACAAATACGCACATAAATGCAATCTTATTAGCATGAAGAACATATGTACGGTATATCTAATAGATTTTATGAATGGAGATGAAGTTAAGAAAGATACAGTAAATATCTGCAAATAGTTATAGTACATGCAGGAGGAATATAATAAGGAAGGCTATAGGTTGATGGCATTTCACTCAGCTGTACAGATTTTCCCAGAATGTCCAGATTTTTGCCTCATATTTTTGGTCCATTTTTCATAAAATTGTGGTTTTCTGGCAAATTAGTGCCAAATCATTAAAGATTGAAGTTAGAAAATAATAAAAGACATTTGAGTTTCAGACTTCATACCCTTCAGAAAATTCATGTTAATGCAAAACCTGTTATTCTATCAACTTTCTAAGTTTATAAGACCAATATTTAAAAATTGTCATATTTCTGGGCCTTTGCCACACTTTTATTTATAGCTTTGTCCAGATTTCTTGTTCTAAGAGGTTGAGAGGTATGGTTGATGGATAAGAAATTAATGGTTGAAGTAAGCATTTTGCAAAATTAATTGAATAAGGCTGTGTTGTAAGGGTTTAAAAGTCATGTAATTTGGAAGGTTTTTATTTTTAGTTAACATTTGTTAACCGGGAAAGTCCAACTTGGAACGAAGCCAATTTTCAGTGGAGGCCCCGAGAAAAGCACTCCAGATGCATGTCTTTGAATGTGGGAGGAAACCCACACAAACACAGGGAGGACATGCAGACTCCACACAGAAGGCACACTAGCTGAGAATCGAACCAGATAACCTCTTGCTGTGAAGTGACAACACTACCACTGCATCACTGCGCCAGAAGGTAAAAAGCTTTGTATTTGAGAATTTTTGCTTTGTATTTGAGAATTTTTTTTTTTTATTCTATTCTGAATTTAGCGTATAACTGCATTTTTAGGGAGATAGAAAATGATTCCCAAACTTTAGGTGCAATGTATAGGAAGCTATTATCAGTGGTATATAACTTGCTCGTTAGTGTTTGTACCACAGGTCCTATGACAGGAAGTGATGTAAGATGATAGTTGGAGACTCTGTGTATAAGGCAACTACCAAGATAATTTTTAAAGGACTTTAAATAAAAAATATCTTAGAATTAGTTAATATCTTTAATATGTTTAGAAGTGTTTGCTGGTGTAAGGCAGTGGTGTTCTCTTTCAGGATTAATGGTAAAAAATTTACAAATAGCATTTCCAACTTTTTGCAGGGTAGAAATGGTATTCTTGGAAGCAATAGCAATAAGTGGTTGAATATATTCTAGCTGGGCTTGGAGAGTGCCTTTATTTTCTGCATGATTTGTGGGTTGACTTGAGTATTTTTTATCTTATTGTCAAGAGTGGTAATGGCACTTAGCCTTCTAACTTCTTCACATTGCACCATTCCTCTCAGCTGTCCACAATTCTACAAAATGCCCCTGATTCTGTCTCATATTTTAGACTGGTACATCTTTAAAGTTTTGATTTTTTTGAAATATGCTGAAGAATACAGTCACTTAGTAAATCCAGATGATTGAAATTCATAGTTTGCTATTATTGTTAAAAAATGCATCTTGTTAATGCAAAGTATCAGGAACACATACCATGGCTTCACACTTACATTTCAACATTGTGCTAGGTCTCTGCTCTGTGATCTCCCAAAAATGTTCAAGTCTGACCAGAAGTGACAATTTGGAGCAAGCACAACCTGCCTTGGGGTGAACATCAGACCATAGATGCATTTTGTTTTAACAGGGGATCCTTGTTTTACTTATTTATTTATTTTTAGAGCAAAGAAACAACTTTCTTTATAGCTCTAAAAATAAATTCATAAATACAGAAAGAGCTGGTAGTGCACAGTGGCAGCTGGTGACTTCAAATCAAAGGGGGGCTGAAGGAGACAGCTGAATGGGTGGAGTCAATGGGAAGGGGTACAGCCAACTAGAAAGAGGAGGAGCTATGCTCAAAACCACATAAACTGTAACTTTAATTAAATATGCTGCTCTGGGTGCCAAATCATCATTATGAGAGTCCAATCAAGACAAAATGAAGTGTAGAAGAAAAAAAAAATATTTCAATGCATTTGCTGCATGACAGCTTACTTAATATCTACACGGAAACAAAAAGGTTGTGAGGCATGAAAAAATAAATTACTTTTTAAATACATTACTGGAATGACAGTCAAATCAAGTATAAAAAAAACAAGCAGCACTCAGCTCAAACCACTTCTCCTTGCACTGCAGTTCTAATTATAATTTATATTCAGCTTTATTAAAGTACCAAGTAACATGCTGAAAGTAGCAATCTCTGTGATACCCCACTTGTAAAAATGTTTCTTATCCAAAAAAGACCTGCTGTCTGACAACAACTATCTACTTGTTTCATGGGAAAAACATGATCTTAGTAAAAAATGAAAGGCAAACAAGAAACAAGCTCAAGATACATTGCTTAAAGGATTACTGCACAGGTTATGGACCACACATGATAGATTGGCATTCTGTTTAGTTTACAGGTAAAGCCTGCAAAGATGACTGCAAGTCTCCAACAAATGTAATGAGCTTCTTAAAATAATGTAATCCTGTCCTTTATTACAAATACTGTCATATGCATTTCAATACCCAAGGCTTATACGTTATCTAGTTATGTAAGTATTCTCTGCATGGCATAAACAGAAAGGCTTTCAATGTTGGCAATTCTTTAACAGTATGCTTATTAAAGCTTACTTGCATCTTACAATCTCAGACAAGCTTACCTGATTGTCATTAAAGCATTGTTACTTAAACACAGAGCAACAGGCACTTTCTGAATAATAATAAGCATAAATCAACAGTATAAAAATATGACAGAAACCAGAACATTTTGCAAACTCAAGGACAGATAAAAAGCCACTATAGTACTTGTGTCTACCTTGGATGGGGGGATACTTTGCACATTTACATTGCATAACTGCTCCTTGCCTTGCTTGGACACATTCATAGTCACTACATGGGGAGTGGGGTGCAACAAGTATGTCACAATTTGAAATGTTTTTGGCTGACTGTGATGGTCCTGACACATTTGTCATAACTCTCAACCTCAGAGCAAGAAATCTGGACAAAGCCATACATAGAAGTGGGACAAAGGCCCAAAAATAAGGACAATTTTTAAATATTGCTCTTATAAACTTAGAAAGATAATAGAATAGTAGGTCTTGCATTAGTATGACTTTTCTGAAGGGTATGGAATCTGAAACTCAAATGTCTGTCATTATTTTCTAACTTCAGTCTTTAATGATTTGCCACTAATTTGCCAAAAAACACAATTTTATGAAAAATGGACCAAAAATGTGATGCAAAAATATAAAATAGCCACACAATACAGCTGGGAATCTGTCAAAGAAGGGACACTTTTTTTAATATTAGTACTGCTAACTTGAGCAGCTGACAAAATAAAAGAATCTACATGCATTTCTGAAATAAAAGTAATCTATAACTCTGATTATTACAGTTATTTATTAATTGTAAATCCTCCACGTTTTCTTCCAAAATTTCCATTTTGTGGAGGGATTATTAGGGGAAGAGCAAGGTTTTGAGCCAAAATCGGGGACAGTTGAGAGGTTTGGATATGCCTAATTCTATAAAGCAATTTATTTGCACGTACCTCTCAACCTGTTAATGCAGGAAACCTGGACAAGGCCAAACATATTGGGGAACATATAAACAGTACTAAAAATTGCTCTTGTATAAACTGAGACAGTTGATAGAATAACAGGTCTTGCTTTAGCATGCATTTTTCTGAAGGTTATGAAGTCTGAAACTCAGTGTCTGTCATTATTTAGTGACTTAATTCCTAAATGATTTGCCAGAAAACCATAAATTTTATGAGGAACAAACCAAAAATAAGAAATGAACATCTATTCTTTCTGTGAAAATCTGGACAGTTGAGAGGTATAGTTCAGCCGGGGCTGTCTTTGAGTTTGCCGCCCTTCCCCCTCACAAAATCATGGTCAAATGGAGCCTCCCGCCTGCAGCCATTCCAATGAACCATTACTTGGCTATTTCACCCCATTTACCATAAAGACTAATGTGCATACTGCTTTACTTCTACGATGATTTGGACTTCATTTGAAAGTTTTATTTTGCATTTTACAGCACAAACACTAAGACATTTACTAAACAAAGCAATGCAGTCTTACAATGAAAACAGACTTAGCATTAAAACTTCTCTGCCCCTGAAACTCACATTCATTGAAGCAGCATTGAAACCCACATTCAAAGAAAATACATTTGGCTAGTGGCAGATATAAATAGTAACCTTGGGCTATTTTCAAATGATAGGCCCCTTACACACAAACATACATGTGTTCTGTGATGCAATTTCCTGATTGCAGTAAATTATATTCCTTGTCTAATGCAGTTCAGTGTTAGAGGGTGTTTTAAATTTATTGTTTTGAACATTTTTCCAGTAAACAATGAAACAAAATGCATGCACCAATAATGACAATACTGCCCAACTGAGAACATTTCCATCATAAATGTCTACTCAAACTTCTACAGTCCACCAGTATCAGTAAATATGCACAATATCTGCAGAAGTAAAAGTCATCCAAATAATTCCACATTAAAAAGACCTGTAACTAATGAAGAGGTTGCTGCTAGCAAACAGCTTTATATTTCATTGGTTCAACTACAAATAAAGTGCCTGTTACCCTTGAGAATACATTGCCTATATTACATTAAAAAAATGATAAGCTAGTAATATTGCAATAGGGAATGGATAGCAAATAACGGACGTGTTCATAGTTACTAGGTATCTTCACCAAAGAGGACATTCTCAAGACATTGACATCCACCGCATTTACAACACAGTACAATATCAGCAATGCATCTACATACTGTGGGAGTAGAACCCGCAGCCTTCTGCATCAGAAGCAAGTACACTACCTGCTGTGCTATTAACAATGCTAGCAGTCTCAGCATAAGCAGCACAATACTTTTCTTCTCCTGCACCTCTCAGCTCCTTGTAAAATCTACTCGACACTCAGCTGTATCTTTCAACTTTGCAGCACACGAAATCTGGAAAAAGCCAAAATGTATTGGGGAGGGACAAAAGCCAGGAACACATTTTAAACATTGCTTGTATACTCTTGGAAAGTTGTTAGAATAAAATGATGTGTTACCACCATGCATTTCACTGCCAAGTCAAGTCTTGAGCCCAGGAACCTGTGCAAAACAGTCAGATCAACATACCACTGTGCCAAATCAGCTGTTTTTTTAAAAGAGAGGAAGACTGAAAAATGGCTACCATTTAGTGAATTCAGTTCTCACCATAACTGTCAACCTCTTAGCACAAAACACCTGGACAAAGCCAGTAATGGAGGAATACAGCCCGCAAACATATTCAGTGAATTCACTTCTCACCATAGCTCTCAACCTTAGCACAAAAAACCTGGACAAAGCCAATAATGGGGGAATACAGTCCCAAAAATAGGGATAAAATTCAAATATTCATCTTATAAACTTAGAAAATTGCTAGAATAAAAGGTTTTGTGTTACTATGTACGTTCTGAAGAATATGAAGTCGGAAATTCAAATGCCTGTCAATTTTATTTAAGATTTGTTAACCAGAAACGTCTGACTTGGAACAAAAGCCAATTTTCAGCATAGGCCCAGGGAGAAATACTGCAGACACATGTCTTTGTAAGATGGGAGGACACCAGAGCAAACCTACTCAAACACTGGGAGGACATGCAGACTCCACACAGATGGCACCCCAGCAAAGAATCAAACCAGAGAACCTCTACCTGTGAAACAACAATGCTACCACTGCACCATCAACTATTTTAGCAATTAAAAACTTAGAAACCACAGATTTTACAAGCATCAGAACAGAACAAAATATGAGGCAAAAATCTGCAAAACATTTACAAATGGTGGAGGGTAGGGAATTCAGGCTCTAGTTACCTGCACCCAAGGTACAGGGTTCAAGCCTGAGGTATTCTCTAACCACCACCAGCAATTTCTCTAGCCAGCAGTATAAACCAACTGGGGCATTTCACACACACAGACACTACCTTCTTCATCCTGAGTCTCCTGTAGTACCTGCAACAGTATAAGGGGTGGCGTAAGCCACAAAACTTTGGGGTAGGCTTATAAATGCCTTAGGGCAGATAGCCTAGTATAAACCTATGAACCTATGAACCTATGAACAGTAAACTCACAGCTTCAGCTTTCTCCTGCATCATAACGGTAATCCTGCATTTGTGTCAGAATGCACACTTCCAGTATCCAGTTTCTTGGCTCTTTCCTGGGAATGTTCCAAGACTGTTGACTCTGCAGTCCTCCCACATAATTGGTTAGTCATATAAATACACAGAAATACATGTGTGGAAAAGAAGATAGTTGCCATTTTGAGCACAATGCTCTGATTTTTGTCTAACAGACAGGATATGTGCCAGTTTTCGGTTACTGAAAATCTGGCTAGGATATAAATGTAGCAGGTGTCCAGAGAAAGATTTGCAGTGTTTTGAGAAAGGGGGTGTCTTGCCCAGCTAATGATACAGGATGATGCTTCTGGAGCATTTCTCCCCGGGCCTCCGCTGAAAACAGGATCTGTGGAACCTAGTCGGACTTTCCCGGTCAACAAATGTTAAATAAATAAATGTTAAATAAATAAATAAAAAAATGAACCACATCATACTGACTGGGTTTGTGATTCTAAGAGATAGAGAGCTGGATGACATACCACTGCAAAACCTGCCTCCCTTACACTGATAAGGGGAAAGCTGATGTTTATGTCTCTCTGTCTGTCTCAGCTATGGTACCACAAAAGAATTTCACCTTATTCATTAGCTACTTTCATAGGTTCATGGGTAAGTACTAGGCTAGCTGCCCTTGCCAGCCAATTTATAGGTTCATAGGTTCATAGTTAGGTACTAGGCTATTGTCCCTAGGGCCTATACAAACCTAGCCAAAAAGGTACCCTGGCTTTCACCACCCAAGAAAATTATTTTCCTGTGCCCCTGTCAAGCAGAGCCACAGAAGTGATCCCTGGGGTGAATTTCCTATTTCCCATCCAATCATCAAGATTTTTCTTGAAGAGTGCTAATGAGGAGCTCTGTTTGACATAGATAGGTATTCTGTTCCAGAGTATGGGAAGTCTCTGGGACAGGAATCTATCCCTCCAGCATGTACTGTTTATTGTGGTGACAAGGTTTAGGTACCTAGAGTGTGTAGCTCGGAGGGATTGGGATTTCTTTAAGTGGAGCATGTCCAACAGCTCTGGATTTGGCATAGCTTTATATGTTAGGCAGAGATCGCCTCTGAGTAGGCAATATGCAACGGAGTAAAGCTGGAGTTTTTTGAGATGGTCTGCGTAGGGCATCTGTTTGAGGTCAGTAATCCTCTTTGTGAAGTATTTCTGTGGCCTTTCCAGTTGTTGTAGATGTCTTGTGAGGTACATACCAAAAAGGTCATTGTACTCTATAATGGGTCTAATGAGTGATGAGTAAAGGAACAATGACCTATTTTTTTCTGGATGAGAAACCTTTTGTGATGAGGTGTGCCACATAGAAGGATTTCCTGACCACTGTGGCGATGTGATTATCAAAGGAGAGACTACTGTCCACCTGTGTCCCAAGGTCTCTTATCACACTTTCAGTGTTAAGTAGACTACCACCTATGTGGTAGTTTATGGGTACAGAGTTTTTACCAAAGGGGATGACAATGCACTTTTTGACATTGAGCTTGAGGCCACAGCTTTAACACCAGGCATCTGTCTCAGTGAGGCCCTTTTGTGGGATGTCCACATCATTAGGAGTTATGATTATGGCTCCTAGTTTGCAGTAATCTGGGAACTTAGTTAGCCAAAGATGTTCTGTGTTAGCCTGTGCTTCAGAGAAATAGATACCAAACAGGAGAGGACCCAGGATTGAACTGTGTGGTACTCCACTTGTCACTGGTCTGAAGTCTGATTTGGAGTCTGCTACTTTCACAGTGTGGGTTCTGTTAGTAAGCCAGTTGGTAACCCATCTTATGACATAGGGATTTATACCTAGTTTAGTGAGTTTATCTATAATTCCAGAGTGGGGGATGGTGTTGAATGCCTTGGAGAGCTCTAGATAGGCTGTGTGAACCACCTTACCCTCATCTATGGCTTTGGTGACTGCTTCAAAGAAGTCTATCAGGTTTAGGAGACATGATCTGCCTTTTACAAACCCGAACTTTGTGGGGACCAGAGTTTGGAGATCTCCAACGTCTTTGTTTATGAGTTCCATAATGATACATTCCATGGCCTTGCAGATCAGGCTCATCAGGCTAATGGGGTGGTAGTTCCTGGAGTCTGTCATGGCATTTTTGTGGAGTGGGATAACCATCGTGGCGCGCCATTCAATGGGCACAAAGCCTGAGGTGAGGCTATGAATGAACATGGTACTTAGGTGGGGTGCCAGTTCATTCTGTAGTTTGTGTAGAAGGCAGCCTCAGATGTTGTCAGGTACCATAGATGCTGTGTTCTTGGCTTTGGAGAGTGAGGTTTTTACCTGTGCAGCCGTGATTACAGGAACTTTGCATTCTTCCAGTATAGAGATGTGCTCTTTAGGAGGTGAGAGGGTGGTAAAGTTAGCACTGAACCTATCTGCCAGGATGTTGGCAATATCAGTTGGTTCTGTATATTTAGTGCCATTGTGCTGTAACTCAAAGCAGATCTGAGTGTTGCCATTGAGATTCTTGACATAGCTATAGAAAGTTTTGTGGTTGTCTTATTTAGAATCAGTGGTGATTTTGTTTTCGTAACTACCTTTGGAAGATTTTATGAGGGATCTCAGCTTCTTACTGAGGCTGACCAGGGAGTTCCTCCAATCATGGGATTTTACTCTTTTTTGCAACAGTTTCTTTCTTCTGTTGTAGAGTTTGTTTATGGCAGAAGACCACCAGATTGGCTTCCTTTTTTTGGAGGATAGCATATTGGTTCTGTTAGGGATAGCATAATCCATGCACTCGTGTAAGTGCTTATAAAGTGCATTTGTGTCGGATTCAGCAGTTGTACCTCTATTGTTCATCTGCATCGGTGTCGTGAAGTTTGCCACTTCTGTCTAAAGAAGCGTGAAGTTAGCTTTGGAGAAATTTTTTACAGTTGTTTCCCTAATGGGGGTGGGAGTGGGATGTGGATGTCTAGGGTGATAAGCTTGTGGTTGAATCTGACCAACAAGGAAGTGACCTCTGGTGTGGAACACCAGTCGCCCATGTTGGTGATGACCAGGTCTAGGATACTGCTGCCCCTGGTGGGGATGTGGATAAGTTGATCCAAGGCACTGGAATTGATGAATTCCAGAAAACGTTGAACAAAAGAGTTGGTACACGAGTAGTTTTCCCAGTTAATGGTGGGATAGTTGAAATCACCCATTATAGGGTGTTGGGTTGCACCCTAATATTTTCCAGTGTATCAAGAGAAGAGGAGTGGGAATCCTGGGGCATGATGGGGTGTCTGTAGCAAGCTACAATCTGGATTGCGGTCTTGCCCAGAGTTAGTTGAACTTGGATAATCTCGGATGCATGATGCTGAGTAACTAGCTTGGAGGTGTGGATATCCTTAATGAATATGGACATGCCTCCACCTTTAGTGTTTCGGTCCGGGTTAGGTGGCCGAAAGGTATGGTATGAATTATAGCCTGGTAATGCAGGGGTGCTCTCTGGAGCTTTGAACCAGGTCTCTGTCACTGCACAGATGTCAGTGTTCTCCATTTTAAGGAGTGCCTCGAGTGAGTGCATTTTGAGGTTTAGACTTCTAGCATTGAGTAGCATTACTCTCAGATTTTGCTTGCGTTTACCTGTTATGGTGGTGAATTTGTCATTTGAACCTTTCCTAAAAAAGGCACTATAGGGGTGGCAAGAGCCTTTGCCAGTATCCGGAATCCTAAGGTTGACAGTTGTAGGCCATCTCTGGCAAAGCATCGTGGTCTGTCGATCATGTCATCCCAGGCAGACAAATACTGGATTCCCTTAGAATGACACCAGAAGCTTAGCCAATTGTTTAAGTCAATCATTTTGTCCTTGTACTGTGGTATAATTCTGGGTGATGGCAGGATGCTACTCAGGGCTAGGGTCATACATGCCTGGGCTACAAGATCAGAGAGCTCCTCCATGTCTCTTTTCATATAGTCCAGGGAGGTACATCTCAAGTCATTCACACCAATATGGACAATGACAGAGTCATATTTGTACTTGTTGTGGAGTGACCTGAGTGCGTGCATTATGTGGTGGATCTGGGCACGCAACAGGCAGCTGACAGTAACTTTCTCCTTGTTTAGCCTGGTGAGTGGAACATCAGTGTGCCTGACTGTTGAATCACCTATGACTAGAGTGTTGGGTACGTTATGCCTTATGGGTTGTAGTTGAGTGGCACACTGAGTTTGTTGGCTATGTGTCATTTGGGTTGTGTTGAGGGGGTGGAGGTTGCTTTTTGTGCTCAAAATAACTTATACCATTTTGTTATAGATTAGCCTTACCCATCCCATGGCTGATAATTATACATTACCCCTAATGAGAATAACTGAGATCATATCATACCTAATTTGAGGGGACCCGTGCATGAGGTAAAGCATTTAGATGCTACCACTGCCCATTAGTAGTACGGGCAGTCCTGGGATAAATGTTCTGTTTCCCATCCACAGATCTAAGTTGCTCTTCAAAGTGGACAGTGACAAATTTTATTTCATGTGGATGTGGAGTCTGTTCTCTGTCAAGATAGGAGAACAGGGATCACAGACTGTGCGCCGTGGCAGCACTAGCCACTCGATGGTGTAAAATATGGTTCTAGGTGATTCAGTCATGTTGACTAATGTTGCCAAAAATGGGCATGGGTACCTACCGGTGATAAGTGAGTTGCTGACCTGGCCTACTCTCACCTTCACCAGGGACCCTTGCTAATGGTGGGAAGGATATATGTGCCCCTATTGGCCAGTGTGTGCCCACCATAAAGCCCAGAAACCCTGGGTCAATAAGCAACTGGTCAGCTGGTTTCTAGTTGCCCAGCCTGGGTCACCTGGGATAACTCTATTGAGTGAAAACTGGACAGAAAACCAAACAACCTGCCAAACATGAACTGAGAATTGTTACACTTAATGTAGGTTCACTGACAGGACACAGCTTGGAAATGGATGACATGATGATACGAAGGAGGGTGGACATTCTATGTATCCAAGAGACAAGATGGAAGGGCAGTGCAGCAAAGCCACTTGGCTTGGGATCCAGATTCTATTACTCAGGAGGGGACAGGCTAGAAATGGTGTAGGAATTTTGGTGAGAGAGAGGCTTCATAAGGCAATGAAGAATATCATCAGAATTAATGACAGACGTGTGGCAATCAGATTCCATTATAATGATAGGGCAGTATTCATAATCTCAGTCTACTCTCCACAGCAGGGTTGTGACAGTGAGGAAAAGAGTGCATTCAGACAGCAGTTGCAAGACCTACTAGATAAAGCAGGACAGCATGAATTGGTGTTGATAATAGGTGACTTGAATGCACATATTGGGACAGACAGAACAGGATATGAGGACTGCCTGGGTCCACATGGATGGGGCAACAAGAATAAAAAAGAAGTCATTCTAGACTTCTGTCTGGCAAATGGCTTAATGGTAGCTAACACATGGTTCAGAAAGAGAGACAGTCACAAGATCACATACAAGAATAGCCAACATGCAACTCAGGTAGACTTCCTCATAGTAAGGAAAAGGCACTGGGGTAGAATCCATGATTGCAAAGTAATCCCCAGTGAAACAGTCGACCCACAGCATAAACCACTAGTTGCCACAATCAGCTGCAAGCAGAGGTCAGAGAAGGTTCTAAAGAACAGAGACCAGGCTGAAGACCTGGAAGTTGACTGGAGAAAAAGTACAACAGTTCAAGGAATTACTCAGGGCTGTAGCACCCCAATAAGGGAGGAAATAGGTGGAGTTGAACAAGAATGGCAGCACCTAAAAATAGCATGTGTTAGGACTACAGAAAAGATATGTGTCCGAGCCATGTATGGAAATAAGGTACATAAGGAAAGCTGGTGGTGGAATGCAGAAGCCCAGGAAGTCATCAAAAGAAAGAAGGAGTGCAGGAAGAAGTGGGAGATAGAAAAGACTGACCAGGCTAGGAAGAACTACTGGTTGGCTAACAATGAAGCTAAGAAAGAAGTTGCAATAGCAAAGAACAGGGCATCGGAGGCACTCTACCAACTTCTGGAAAATGACTCAGTAAGTGGCACAAAGAAACTATATCAGGTTGCAAGGCAAAGACAGAAAGCTAAAGAAGGCAGTCAGGCACCCTTCATAAGGGATGCCAGCAACAACCTGCTCACCAGTCCACAGGACATCAAAGGCAGATGGAAGGAGTATTTCCAGCAAATTCTAAATGAAGAAAACCCCACAGAAGCTGTACCACCCCAGAAACAGTCCACAATGAGAGAAGAAGAGGAGCCCACCCTAGAAGAAGTTAGAACAGTACTAAGGAAAATGAAGTCAGGGAAAGCAGCAGGCTCAGATGAGGTCACAGCAGGTATGATAAAGATCCTGGGTGAGATAGGGGAGAAATGGATCCTGAGGGTACTAATAGCAGTGTGGAGAGAAAGGCGTATCCAAGATGACTGGAGAATACGCATACTCATACCAGTGTGCAAGAAAAAATGGGACATCCACAACTGTGGGCAGTATGGAGACATCAAACTCTTATCACATTGCATGAGAGTTTTGGATAGGGTGATTGATAAATGGATACGCAGAGTAGTCAAATGTAAGATGGGAGATGAGCAGTTCGCATTTAGATCAGAATGCAGCACAAGTGACCCAATGTTTTCAGTGAGACAGATACTTGAGAAGAAGCTAGTGATAAAGAGAGAGTCCAACTCGGCATTCCTAGACTTGGTGAAAGCATATGACAAGGTCCCAAGAAAGCTGATCTGGGCAGCACTGCTGTAGTTTGAAGTCCCAGAAACATTGGCAGAATTAGTGCAGGCTATGTACAAGGACCCAATGACTCAAATATGAATAATGTTTGGCCTCACAGAGGGGTTCTCAGTGGGAGTGGGTGTACACCAGGGTTCAGCTCTGAGCCCACTGCTGTTCATACTGGTGATGGACTACATTAGCAAACAGGTTAGAGGGGATAGATCAAAAAAGTTGCTGTATGCAGACAATGTGGCATTACAGGCAGACTCTGAACTAGAACTTCAGCAAAGGATAGGAGAATGGAATGCAAAACTGAAGGCACATGGGATGAAACTAAACACAGATAGGATGGTGGTAATGGCAGCAAATTGGGGAAATCAGAAGAAGCTGAGAATAGAGACAGAAGGGAAGGCAGTGGAATAGGTAAACAGCTTCAAGTATCTGGAAGGGGTGGTTGAGGAGAAAGGAAGTCTGAATGAAGAGGTCAAAGCTAGAATCAGAGGGGCTGCAGCCAACTGGCATAGAATGTCAGCTGTAGTCTATGACAAAGAAGCTGAAAAGTAAGGTGTACAAAACAGTGGTGCGATCATTACTACTGTATGGTACAGAAACCTGGGTAGTAAGGGGAGAAGAGTTGGAGAAGCTAGAGGTGATGGAAATAAAGTGCCTGAGAAAGGTGGTAGGATGCACACTGTGAGACAGCTGAAGAAATAAGGACATAAGAGCAGAAGTCAAAGTATCTCCAATTGCAGAAAAGATCAAAGAGAACAGATTATGGCAGTTTGGACATGTGCAGAAAAGCAGAAGATGATCTGGTAAGGAAGATGTGGGACGGACAGGAAGGAGGAAAGAGGAAGTGAGGATGTCCAGCAAAGAGGTGGATGGATTGTGTGAAAGAAGATCTGCGACAATCAGGCATGAGTGTTGAAGAAGGCAGGAGTGCAGCACTGAACTGAGAGAGTTGGCAACAGTTAACACGATACCCTGACCACATGTAGAAAACAAATGGGAAAAAGGGGGCTGATGATGATGATCATGATGCAGAGTGTTCTACAGCAGTGGTAGAAAACAAATGGGAAAAAGGGGGCTGATGATGATGATCATGATGCAGAGTGTTCTACAGCAGTGGTATCCTCTGTAAAATACACAGTGGATATTAAAAGTGTACACATCTCTGTTAAAATGCCAAGTTTTTGTGATATAAAAAAATGAGACCACAATAAATAATTTCAAAACTTTTCCCACCTTTAATGTGACCTATAACCTGTACAAATCAATTGAAAAACAAATCTGTTAGGGAAAAATATAAAAAATAAAAAACATACACTAAGCTGGTTGCATAAGTGTGCACATCCTTAAACTAATACTTTGTTGAAGCACCTTTTGATTTAATTACAGCATTCAATCTTCTTGGGTAGGAGTCTATCAGCATGGCACATCTTGACTTGGCAATATTTGCCCACTCTTCCTTGCAAAAGTGCTCCAAATCTGTCAGATTTTGAGGGCATCTCTTGTACATAGCCCTCTTCAGGTCACCCCACAGAATTTCTATTGGATTTAGGTCTGGGCTCTGGCTGGGCCATTCCAAAACTTTAATTTTCTTCTGGTGAAGGCATTATTTTCTTGATTTGGATGTATGCTTGGGGTCATTGTCGTAATGAAAGGTGAAATTCCTCTTCATATTCAGCTTTCTAGCAGACGCCTGAAGGTTTTGGGCCAAAAGTGACTGGTATTTGTAACTGTTCATAATTCTCTCTGCCCTGACTAAAGCCCCAGTTCCATCTGAAGAAAAGCAACCCAAAGCATGATACTGCCACCACCATGCTTCACCTTGGAGATGGTGTCCTTTTGGTTATGCGACGTGTTGTTTTTGTGCCAAATGTACCTTTTGGAATTGTGGCCAAAAAGTTCAACCTTGGTCTCATCAGACCATGACATATTTTCCCACATGCCTTTGGGAGACTTGATGTATTGTTTTGCAAATTTTAGCTGGGCCTGGATGTTTTTCTGTGTAAGAAAAAGGCTTCTGTCTTGCAACCCTACCCCATAGCCCAGACATATGGAGAATACGGGAGATTGCTGTCACATGTAGTACACAACCAGTACTTTTCAGAAATTTCTGCAGCTCCTTCAGTGTTGCTGTAGGTCTCTTGGCAGCCTCCCTGATCAGCTTTTGTCTTGTCTTTTCATCAATTTTGGAGGGATGTCCAGTTCTTTGCAACGTCACTGTTGTCCCATATTTTCTTCACTTTTTGATAACTGTCTTCACTGTGTTCCATGGTATATCCAATGCTGTGGAATTTTTTTTGTACCCTCCAACTGACTGATACCTTTCAACAATGAGATCCCTCTAATGCTTTGTAAGCTCTCTGCGAACCATGGCTTTTGCTGTAGCAGGCAACTGAGTAAATGTCAGGAAAATCATACTAGGACAGCTGAACTTTATTTTGGGTTAATCAAAGTCTCTTTAATTGATGGCAGGTGTGTACCCAAGAAGACTGAATGTTGTAATTAAATCAAAAGGTGCTTCAACAAAGTATTAGTTTAAGGGTGTGGCACACTTATGCAACCAGCTTATTGTACGTTTTTTATTTTTTATATTTTTTTCCCTAACAGATTTGTTTGTTTTTCAATTGAATTGTTCAGGTTATAGGTCACATTAAAGGTGGGAAATGTTTTGAAATTATTTTTTGTGGTCTCATTTTTTATATCACAAAAACCTGGAATTTTAACAGGGGTGTGTAAACTTTTTATATCCACTGTACCTGTCCCTCCAAACTGTTCTGTTGATGTTGCAGAGAGGTATAAGTCCAGATTTTCAGAGCCTTTCCAAGATTTTGCCTCATATTTTTGGTGTGTTCCTCCTAAAATTTGTGATATTCTGGCAAATCACTGGAGATTGAAGAGTTTTACACTTCATATCATTTATAAAATGCATGCTAATGCAAAATCTGCTATTCTATCCACTTTCTAAGCTTGTAAGAGCAATATTTAAAATCTGTCCCTGATTTTTGAACCCCCCCACCCCACCCCCGCACACCATTATTTTTTTGCTTTTTCCAGATTTATTATAATAAGAGGCTGAGAGGTATGACAGAGGGTGGTGGATGTCAGTAGGTTTATAAGTAGGGAAATGACAATATGGTCTGCCAGATGGTACTACTGAAGCCACAGAAACAAAAGGACAGAAAAAATATAGTTTAAAATGGACAGACAGAAGGATGGGCAAATATATAATTGTAAATAAAGTGTTCATTATTTAGGGTTTATTATTACAGCTAAAATGTGAGGAAATATAACATTTATAGTTCAGAAACTCTAATTCATAGGTTCATAGGAGTATACTAGGCTAATGGCCACTGGAGCCTTTATAAGCCTAGCCATGCAACCAAATGTATCACATCAGTTATTGTGCCTTAGAGGTTATTTTAAAGGGGTATATGTTGGGGCATGATTTAATGGCTGCCTCTGTCCATCAGAAACATAGGTGTCAGATCAGGGTGAATTTCTGATTTTCCATCCAATGGTCCAGGTTGCACTTGAATAGAGTTAGGGAAGGGCTCTACTTCACATGGATGGTAAACCCATTCCAGAGAATGGAGATTCTCTGAGACACATACCTGTCCCTCTAATGTGTCCTATTTAAGTCAAATAAAGTTTAAATCCTTAGATGTAGTAGTCCTGGTGATGTTCATTTTATAGATATGCAAAAGGTCCATTATTGAGGGATCCAAGGATGCCTTGTATGCCAGGCACAAATCACCTCTAAGTAGTCTGTAGGAAACAGAGTATAGAGACAGGGCTTTGAGGAACTCTGAATATGACCATAACAAAGGAGGTACTGCCAGCACAGTTAGCTGGAATTTTGTAAATAATTACATGTCATTTGTGAATATCAACATGAATTAAATAGAAGTGTGACAAAGGGAGATACTGCCAGCACAGCCATATAGAATTTTGTAAATAATTATATGTCATTGGTGAATATAGAAATGATTTATATTTTATATAAGATGCTTGTGTTACAAATGTATGAGAACTATATGGCATGTGTATATCAAACTGCTGGTACAGAAGTGTGTGTTGAAAAGGTTTTTGCAAAGTGCTGTTTGAAATTGATCCATGCTGTGCCCTGCTGGAAGAGAACAGAAATGTACATGCACTACTGTAACTGTTTAAATGTATATATTTTGAAAGTGGAAATTTGAATACATGAGGTTAACTTCAGTCCAGCAAAATTTCAGGAAAAATAGCTGAAACTAAATTACTTTATGGCAGCTACAGACACAATGTCTGTGCTGAGAAGCTTTCTGTATTGTCTTCGGAGTGAACTGATTATGGCAATTGTATTATGACATCCATCATGTGCCAAAGATCTGAGGTCTATGTATTTTCAAAGGTAGATGCTAAATACTGCTAACTTCCAGCAGTGAGGGTTTCACCTGGGATAGATTCAGATGACAAGAAATGATGTCATTCTGCAAGCTATTCCAGCAGTAATATTTGAGATATTAATTTAAGAAGTCTCTTAGAGAGACACAACATTCTGTATTCTGTCTTGGACCTGGCAACAAGAAGACCCATTCACCACACATCTGCTTTGCTCTTAAGTAAGTTAACTAGGGTATAGGAATTATCTTAGATTCAGTCAGAAGCATAGTGAAGCATAGTTTAGATATTTTTCTTTATTTATTTGAGACTGTCCTGCAACATTGTTTTAAACATTTCCTGTCGTTTTGAACTCTGATGTCACTGTGAATATATACTGAGTATTTTCTTGTTCTTTTAATATTTATTATTAAATATATTTAAACATTTTTGTGGATGATCTTTGTGAGACATATTTAAGTTTTCAGAGTACTTGCATATTTAGTTGGTGACACTCTGGTCCACTTCGAATAGCCATGCTCTTGGTCAAACTACCATTTGTATTAATATTAATATTATACAGTAAGATTGGGCACCCTTTGTTAAGGGCCTTATAGAAGCTGATAACAGATGGCTGGTAGCAGTGATAACTACCTTGTAGTCTGGGCAAAAGAGGGTGTAGCTAGTAAACATGTGCCAGCCTTTTCAACCCTCAAAGAGCATGTGTGTCAGCTACTTGGGCAGGAACATGAAGCACTGATTGAACAGAAAGGGTGCTGGAGGTCTTGGCTTGGCCACTCAGCTCAGATCTCAACTCTATAGCTGTGCCAGTCGGAAGTCTTACTGGGGATCTGGAGAAAGAGGGAGAAACCAGCCCCAGACTGACTGTAGTTTCTGTGTGCTCTTAAGGGAAATTTCACTTGATGCAGAAAGCTGCATCTGGAAATACTGTGCATGTATTTGCTATCCTCCCAATGTACGTCCCCCACTGGTGCCAGTGGTGAGGATTGAGGCTCCTTGATTGCTGGCTCAGTGGAGGGTCATAACAATGACATTGTGTTTATGCCCCTGTATTCTTTTTGCTAGGAATGTCTGTGGATATTCCAATTGTTGCATTTGCCTGGTCAGGTACATACCAAAGGGGGCATTGTACTCAATGATGTATCTGAGGATGGCTGAATACAGTGACATGATGACTTTCCTGGATCTAGATGCCATGCCCTTACTTATAAGTTAAGTGACATAGATTGATTTTCTTAAAACCTTAGACACACATTTGCCAAAACCCAGGTTACTGTCTACACAAGTTCTCAAATCCTTGACTACTCTGTCTACTTCTAGGGGTATTTTATCAATGAGGTAGTTTCTCTAGGTGGCTGATTGCCATAAGGTACCATTATGCATTTCTTGGCATCAAATTTTAATCCATGGTTTTGGCACCAGTCATTTGTCTGTGTTAGTCCTTCCTGTAAGATATTAGTGTCCTGGGGGATTTCTAATATTGCTCCTAGCTTGCAATCATCTGCAAACTTGGTAAACAAGAAACTGTTAATATTGGCCTTGATGTCTGAAAAATAAATGCCATAGAGGAGCAGACTCAGCTCAGAGCCCTGTGTTTCTCCACTGGTGATAGGACTCTTTGTGGAGGTGGTCTGTCCAATCCTTAATTTCTGGGTTTGTTTATGAGCCAGCTGGCTATCTAGTGACTTACATAGGGGTTTATCCCTAATTCCATAAGCTTGTTTACAATCCCAAGTCTGGTATTGAATTGAATGAGTCAGCTAGGTCACAATAGGCAGTACGCACTGTTTTGCCCTCATACATTGGCTTGGTGAACATCTCATAGAAGTGCGCCAGGTTCAATAGGCATGACCTGCCTTTGATAAAACCCAACTGGCTTGGGTCCAGTGTCTGAAGGTTTCCTTTATCATTGTTAATCATTTCCATGATAATTTTTTCCGCGATTTTACATATGAAACTAATGTGTCTGTAGTTCCTGGAATCCTTTGATGGTCCTCCCTTTTGCAGACGAATGACCACTGCAGTCTTCCATTCATATGGCATGAAGCCTGTGCAGAAGCTAGGGTTGAATAGTTACATCAGTGGACCTGATAGGTCCTATTTTAGACTGTTTAGGAGGCATCCTTTATATTATTGGGACCCATCAATGCTTTTATTCTTGGCCTTAGAGAGCACATTTAAGACCTTCTCCCTACTTATAGTTGGAGGGATTTTGTTAGATGGTATTTTCTTGAGGGGGAGACTAGGAGTGAAAGGGGGTAAAGTTGGAGATGAATTTGTCAGCCGGATTTGCTATAGCTCCTGGTTCCCTGAATGTGGATCCATTAACCAATAGTTCTGCATACTGTTGTTTGCTGCCTTTGAGGTTTCAGACATAGCTTTCAGACATGATTGTCCTTGGCCTGAGACACTATATTTACCTCAAAATTAGTTTTGTTGGACTTAATAAGTCTTCTTAGTTGTCTATTCAGTTAGATGAGAGAGTTTTTACCTTTTTTGGTGTTACGTTTCCTTATTTTAGCTATGACTTTTTTCTTTTGTTGTACAATCTGTTTAATTTTAGA
The DNA here is from genome assembly GCF_019279795.1 of Protopterus annectens. Taxonomy (NCBI): domain Eukaryota; kingdom Metazoa; phylum Chordata; order Ceratodontiformes; family Protopteridae; genus Protopterus; species Protopterus annectens. The sequence continues at coordinate 355,519,079 of NC_056740.1, forward strand.
TTCCACCAGGGTGTTTTTTTTTAGGTACGTTTTTGGTTTACTTCTGGTAGGCACAGATGTCTCTATGCAGTCACTGACATGGTTGCACAAAGCTTATATGAATAATTCCTCATAGGCTACTGTGTTATCTAGGTTTGAGGGGGGGCATAACATTTTGACAGTTATCACCTAATATAAGGTAGTTTGCCTTGTAGCATTTGCTGGGGCTATAGAAATTATTCTTATTTTGAAGGAGACTGCTTTCTGGTCTGACCTTACTGGGGAGGACTTACCTCATCCAATATGTTTGTACCCTCCAGTAGGCATATACACTAGTTGGTCCAGGGTGCTTGTGTTCACAAAATCTAGGAATCTATGTGCCTGCAAACTTGGAGTTGTGTAGGATTCCCTATTTATAGAGGGATAATTCAAGTCCCCATGAGTATGGTGTTTAGATGAATGGTGAGTGTCTCCAACAAGTCTAAGTATGAGATTTGGGTTTCATAAGTCAGACAGGGTGACCTATAGCTTGCTAGGATATGGTATGGGACTTTGTCTATGGTAATCTGGATGTGAAGGAACTCCAGTGTGTCATCCTGTTTAACCAACCTAGAGGTATGCTTGTATTTGATGTAGACTGACTCACCTCCACATTTAGTCCCTGTCTGTGCAGTTGTTGCTCTAAATATGTGGAAGGCACTGAAAACTTGTACTGCCAGGGTACTCTCTGCAGTTTTAAACCATGTCTTGGTAATTGCACAGATGTCAGCATTCTCCAAAGTAAGGAGAGCTTGGAGTGAGCGGAGCTTCTTGTTTAGACTCCTTGCATAGAGCAGTAACATTTTTATATTTCCTTGGTTAGATTTTGCTATGTTGGAAGGTTTGTCACTTTGGCATTACCTAAACAAAGCTCTATGAGGTGGACAATGTTTTAACAAATATTCGAAAGCCTAGAGGGGACAGATGCTTGCTTGGCAAAGCAATGTGGTTTACTAGCCATGTCCTCCCATGCTGGCAAGGATTGTATCCCCCTAGAATGACACCAAAAACTAAGCCAATTATTAAAGTCATTTATTTATTGACATTTGATTACCAGGAAAGTCAAACTGGGTAGAAGCCCTTTTTCACCAGATGCCCAGGGAGGAATGCTCCAAATTATTACAAAACATTTTAAGAACAATACATTTACAGTCTTCAAATATAAAACAAAAACATCTGCAGCTTAAATGATTATGACAAATTATACATAATATAAAAACATTGATTAAGAATTGATACAAGGTATATGACAATCATTTAATATTTAGAGAAATTTAGACAGTTTATAGAGAAATTAAAGGTAATAGTCTAATACAAATATGAATTGCAATATGAAGTGAGGGAAAAACAGTTTACGGTCTATTTAGAGAGATAGTCAGGGAAGAGAATTAGATAGAAGTAAGGAAGTACGTGAAGAAGGAAGAGTAAGGAGGTATAAGGAATAAAAAGGTACTTGTTCACATATTGGGATATAGTGTATAATCATCTTCTGCTCATATTGTGACATCAACCTTGGTGAAGGTAGACTGCTGCTAATTTTGTCATCCATATTCCCTTGAATACTAGCAAGTAGAATTGGAAATGATTGCAAATGTTTTTCCTTGTATATTGTTTATTCTTGATTCCATTAACAGTCCCTTTTGACAAACTTTCTTAGCACTGTCTGTGCCATTTTATCAATATGCCATGATGTAATAACTTAAGAACCTGCATCATCTATTTATTGGTATATCTAGTCCAAAGTGGAGAAAGGTCACACAGACAAACCATTCAGTAAAAACTGCCAGAAAAACCCAGCTAAGTTAGAATTTTCACTGTGTGATACCTTAACCCTCCTGCACTGGAGGCAAATGGGATATTTCCAAATGACCCATTAAGGATATAGGTTCATAGGTGTGTACTAGGCTAATGGCCCTGGGGCCTTTACAAGCCTAGCCCATAGAAGTGCCCTGGCATTGTGCTGCCTAACATTAGTTCCCAGTGCCTCTATAAAGTAGAGCCACTGGAGTGATCCTTGGGGTGAACTTTCTATTTCCCATCTACTCATCAAGATTTTGCATGAAGAGAGCTAGCGAGGTGCTCTGCTTGACATGTATGGGATGGGAAGTCTATTCCAGAGTATGGGCAGTCTCTGGGTTATGAACCTGTCCCTCCAGCATGTTCTGTTGATTATGGTAATGAGGTTGAGGTCTCTAGAGTCTGTGGTATGGAGGGATTGGGATTTCTTTAGATGTAGCATTTCTAACAGAGCTTGGTCAGACATGGCTTTGTAAGTCAAGCAGAAATTGCCTCTTAGTAGATGATATGAGACAGAGAATAGCTGGAGTTTTTTGAGTCTGTCCGTGTATGACATGTGTTTAAGGCCTAGGATCCTCTTCGTTGCAGGTGTCTAGTAAGGTACATGCCAAATGGGGTATTAAACTCTATGATTGGTCTAATGAGGGAAGAGTAGATAAAAATGATGACCTCTTTCTTCCTGGATGCAAAACCCTTGGTAATGAAATGTGCCACATAGAAGAACTTTCTGACCACAGTGGCAATGTGGTGGTCGAAGGAGAGGTTGCTGTCAACCTGTGTTCCCAGATCTCTTATAATGCCTTCAGTGTCCAGTGGGCTCCCATCGATGTGGTAATTAGTGGGAACTGAGTTTTTCCCAAAGGCGATGATGACGCATTTTTTGGCATTAAGCTTAAAGCCATGGTTTTGACACCAGTCATTGGTCTCAGTGAGGCCTTTCTGTTTCAGCTACATGGGTTCTGAATGCCCATGACTTTTTACTTTTAAATATTTTATGGGTTTAGCTTTATTGGCCTAAATGTACCCAAAAAATTTTATGTACTTACCATAACATTCCATCTGAAATGTCAATTTTCATGTGTCCTCAATGGGTGGTTTGATTCCAATCCATCGGAACTGACTCAGCCGCTTGCTAAAGCTCGTGGCAACCAAAAACTCTCGATCTTCCCCCTTTATCTATAATGCAACTGGTTCATTACCTCAGATAGAGTTTGCTGACAGAATAAGCAGAAGAAGAGCAGGAAAGAAAGATTTTATATTTAAAATGGGAACCATGCCTGGGTCAGTCACCATTCAAAATAATCAGCCAGATTGTGACAAGGTAGAAATCACCTGTTCTTCCAGAAGAATTCGACAGGGGGTTAGAGGGTGGGAAGTTGAGAATACATGAAAATCGACAACTCATAACTTCTTTATCTGAAGTTTTCAATTTTCATGTTATCCTGAATGGATGGGACAGAGTTCTAGGCTACCTTATTTCCTGGATGGACTAAGGAAAGACATTCCCAAGCACCACTGAGCCAAATGATACTTTACCTCTGGAGACCACATCCAATTTGTAATTAGTAATAAAGGTATGAGGCTTAGGTCATGTTGCTGCTGCACATATGTCATCCATGGATGCTCTAGCCTGAAAAACAGCTGATGTAGCTATAGCTGTTGTGGAATGAACTTTTGGGAGCTTTGAAAGAGTAACACCAGATTTGGAATATGTAAAGGAAATGCAGTTAGCCAGCCATTTTGCTAAAGTGACTTTGGATACAGCTTGTCCCAATTTGGTATGTGAGAAGGAGATAAAAAGTTGGTCTGATTTTCTGAAGTCTTTTGTCCCTTGTGGGTAGAAATGTAACTGTCTATGTACGTCCAAAGAATGTAAACAATACTCTCCTTCATTAGGATAGTTGGGGAAGAAAACTGGCAAGTTAATACATTGAGAGACTACTTCTGGAAGGAAAGAAGGGTTGATTCTGAATGAAACCCTGTCCCTATGAAAGACTAGACATTGAGGTTTAGATGATAGGGCTTGAATCTCTGAAATTCTTCTGGCAGAAGTGAGCATGACTAACAGAATAGTCTTCCAGGAAAGGAACTTGATATCACAAGTGTGGGCAGGTTCAAATGGTTGTTGAGTGATTGCCTGTAAGACAAAGTTGAGGTCCCATGGAGGAATAGGGTCTTTGAAGGGAGGCCGTAACAGAAGTGTACCCTTTAAGAAAGACTTACAGTTTGTGAGAGACAACAGAAGAGTCTTTGTATCAAATATGGAGGTTGGAGATGGTTGCTAGTTGAGCTTTTATGGTGGAAGAAGAGGCTCCACTATCAAAAAGCAATGCCAAGAACTTGAGGATTTCATGAACTGGGGCTGAAAAGGGTTCAGTGTTGTTCTCCAGAGCCCAATACACAAACTTCTTCCATTTACTAGAATACAGTTTTTATGTGGAAGGCTTATGAAATTATAGTAGTATGCGTTGAACAGGAGAAGAGAGCATAAGTTGTTTGGCTACTATTGGAAGTGGCGATACCAAGCTATCAGCTTGAGATTGTGAATGTCAGGAAAGACCATGCCTATTGGGTGGGACAGGAGATCTGGAATTGGACCCAGTATCCAAAGGTATTGGTGGAAAGGCATAATGGAGACAGGGGACCAATTGTGAAGAAGAGCATCCCTCAGGGCTTCCTCCATTGGGGGGGGGATCAGGGCAAAATAGCTGCTGAATTTGTTTAGGGGACAGGCAAAAAGATCACGCAAGTCTGGTCACATAATTGAGAAATTCTCTCAGACACTGTCTGGTTGAGGGATCACTCATGAGGTAGAAGAATTGACTTGTTTAACTTGTCCACTATCACAATGGACTTCCCCAGAATGTGCGTTCATATTAGAAAGCTTTTTGATGAGCTCTCCCATTGCCACACTCTCAGAACTTCTTGACATAGTGGATAAGACCTGGTTCCTCCTTGTTTGTTGCTATACCAGACTGCTGACATGTTGTCTATTTGAATCGCAATCATTCCGGAGGGGAGAGTATCCTGAAAAGCTTGAAACGCTAAGAGCATTTCCCTATTCTCTATAGCACTGATGTGTAACAAGGCCTGTGTTGGGGACCAAGTGCCTTGGATTATCCTTGCACTGCAGTCCCCCCCCCACCCCAGCAGGGAGGTGTCCATAGTCACTGTGGCCTTGGGCTGTGGGAAAGAAAAGGGATGTTCTTGTAGAATTTGTTCTAAATGAGTCTACCATATTAGATCTTTCTTGCAAATGTTAGTGAATGGAAATTGTGGACATGGGATGGGTACGTATTGACCATTGTGCTACAAGCAACCACTGTAGAACTCGCATATGGTATCTGGCCAGGGGTACTACAGTTATTGATGCTGCCATGGAGCCCAATATTTGGAAAACTAGTTTGGCTGGCACTTTATCCTTGCTGATTATGCTTGAAACTTGTCTTTGAATTGTCCGTAATCTTTGTGGAGGAAGAAAAGCTATGGTGTACATTCAGTTGTCCTTTTTCAGAAATGGAAGAATGGACTGAACTGTGACCATCTGGAATTTGGTTCGACAAACTGATTTGTTTAGTTTGTTGAGATCTAGAATAGGTTTCCAGTCCCCTGTCTTTTTTTGGCACTAAAAAAAAACTTGAGTAAATTCTGGATCCTATGTGGTATGGGGGTACCTTTTGGATAACTCATCTTTCTAGCAGCTTTTGTATTTCTACCACTGCTTGTTCCCTTTGACTGGGTGGAGCATCCACGATTTTTTTGTAAGAGAGTGGGGTTAGTGAAAAGAGAATAAATAAAATAATATAACCTCTGGATATAATTCCCTGTACCCATTTGTTGGAAGTTATCTTTAGCCAGGCTTTCTGGTGCAGGGAAAAACAACCCCTGACTGCCTCCAGAGGAGGGCACCTGAGCCTCTTTTCAGGAGAGCTGGAAAGTTTTACCAAAGAAAGAGTCTCAGAAACTTTGGTTCCATGGACACCCTCTGCCACAAGGGCAGCATCTTCCACTGGAGCTCCACCCCCCTGCCCCGGGGGAGCTGTCACTACATGAGTCAGGAAAGGACCCTTGGGATGTCTTGAACCATATTTTTCCACCAATGTGCTGGTGCCTCAAAAAAGGTCTCTGAGGGTGGAAAATTGTACACCCACTGCAGAAAGAGTCTTTCCATCCTTCTCACACCTAGTGAGTGTGTCTTTTACGTTGGGCCCAAACAAGGATGTGCTGTCAAAGGGAGCATTGATGAATGTAGACTTAAGGTTACACCTGAACCAGTGTCTCTTGTCATCCCTTCAGCTGCATGAAAAATGAGCCTCATGGCCAAGTTGGAAATAGAAGTCAGAGTGGCTAACTGTGAAGTCACAGAGTCCTGAACTTTGTCAAAAATGGCTCCTGAGAGGGTATCCGAAAGTTCTTTAATAAGGTCCCTCTGCATTCTCATAAAATGTGCCAGTAATTCAAAGACCATAAAGTAAAGGTCAATGAAGCATAAATTCACTTCCCTATCCTATCCATTTTCCTGGACTCCCTATTAGGAGGATGGATAGCGGAACTTTCATCTGCCAGTTCCTTTTTGGTAGCTGCTGCCATGACCATAGCATCTACTGCTAAGCCCTTGGTCCAGAAGGGTTTATCTAATGGTGCAGTAATAATTTTGTCTGGTCTCCGGGGTATCAGTTCAATAGTGTCAAGGGGCCTTCAATGCCCACTGAGAGATCAACTCATTGAGCTCATCAGTGGGCAGGGTCACCCAGGAGGTAGATGGTTGAGTGCCAAAGGCCTGGCAATTACACAGATTCCTCCAACATAGGATTGCTGGACTGCCAACCACCTCTCTGTTTCAAAATTTCCAGGATGTCTCCAAAGGAAGCATCTTCAGGAGGTGATCATGGGGATCTCTCACCCTCCTCAAAATCTGTGTCTTCAATGTATGATTCTTCAGGTGAATCAATGTGTTTCCTCTTACACTTTTTCTGAGGAACCTCCTCAGTGGGATGCTCTGGGGAGGCATAAGAAGAAGAAGAAGTTCCCAAATGTGGGGTTCCCTGAAGCCTTGACACCTGCTGTCTGGCTGGGGGAAATGGGTGAGGCTCTGGGACAAGGAGTGACTTGGCAGGTTGTTCCAAGGTGGGAAGGACTGACTGATGTCTTGGAGTAGACAAGGTTCCCTCCATCATTTCAAAAGCTGATCCACCCATGACAAGACGGGAGTCCAGGCCTGAAAGAACAGTGGTCAGTACGTCAGTCTCCACTCGACTGGGGTACACATCTTCCAAAGCAGAAATCCGGGCCAAGCTGATCCATGCCAAGGTTCCCAGAAGGACAGATGACTCTGAAAAAACTTGGGTTGAATCAAACTCCTTGGAAATGGCAGGACAGGCATGGCTCTGGGAGGTCTCTGGTTCTGACTGAGCTGGAGAACTCAGAGTCACCAGCAGCACCAAAGAAGAGGACCACTTTGGAGCTGAGGTATTTGGTGCTGGACAGCTCAGACCTGTGGTCCCTGAACTTACAGTAGAAGTCAGAGGAGGAAAAGTTCTTGGAGGGGTGGAAGCAGAAGGTCCCTGACTCAATGGAGTAGGAGGCCTAGTGGTGCCAGTGACTCCTTGCACCCAGAGAATCTTTCTCAATACTCTCTTCAGCTCTTCTTCAGTAAAGGTCCTGGTGGAATGGGTAGATTTTGCTGAAGGTGAGGTTGGTCGATTCAGAAAAGGGGATGGCAGTCTGCCTGGGAATGGATCGACAGACAGGGAATATCTAGATCTGCATAATGCAATGAATTATCTGATTAATTCTGTAGTTAGCTCCGATGTAGATGTTGCCAATGACATATCCTTGACTAAATTACTTCAAAACAATGAACACAGGTAGCAGTTCCACACTGAAATGCTGAGACACACCTTTAATATTTAGCAGTTTTCCCAGGTTAAACAAATAACTCCAACAGACCAAGAACAAGAACAGTAGTGTTAAAGCGCTTTTCATCCAGATATTATCCGGACTTCTTCAGAACACTGTTTACATTAAAAATCTGGTTTAAAAACCCCTCGTTACATAACATCATCAAATGGGCATTGTTACTCACATCCGATTTTTAAAAGAACCATACACACACTTTTTAAACATGCCCAATAATTTCTTACCCTCATAAAATCCATAAAGATTTTTTAACCATAATGGAAGTACATCAATTCTTATTAAATAACTAAAATAAAATACAATAAAGTACAATAAAAACATCACTGCAATACAAAGCGGTACATGCGGCAAGTTGTACCTATACAGCCAAATAGCACAGGTAATAATGGTTAGTCATAACTAAGCTATAGTTAGCCTAACACGGCTGGAAAACCTCCTAACACGTCTAATATGGCAAACAAATAAATGAATAAATAAATAAATAAATAACCTAAACTAGATAGAATATCATTATTGCCCAAGCCAAAATCACTAACAATTATGTATGGGACCCTTATTGTATATTACCATTAACTAATCCTGTAAACAAATACATAAACATCCAGAGATTTACATAATCAACAACACAGCTATAAAAGAAAAATACATACTAGTAACATCATATTACTACATCGCACCATATAAAAACTTAATACATGGTACATCATGTCAGTTATCATTCCTATTAATATATATATATATATATATATATATATATATATATATATATATATATAAGGAACCAAGACCAAAAATTCTATGTTGTCTAAGCTATTTTAGTCGAATAATAGTACTCGCTAAATAGTACCTAAACAATAACATGCAAAGGTGGTAAATGTGAAATAACCAATTCTAACAAAATTCATCCGTATAATTCCTAACAAGATTAAAGGCTACTAAGTGTATATTAATAAATAATGTCATCTACTTCCATCTAAGCAAACAGAAAATGGATAATAGTTTATATATACCCAGGGCCAACATTAAAGCAATCAATATTATATTTTATTATTATTTATTATTTAAATTAAAAATAAAATACTTCATGTTTCTTAGTATTTAATAATTAATAATTTAAAAGCTCCTTCTCATCTTAGTAAGCTCTTTAATTTCAACACACATGCTATGGAGTACGTTTCATTTAAACCTGGGTGGTTACAGGCATCAGGCCTAAGCTGCCAACATAACTCACTTTTTTCAAGTAATAACTTTACTACATTCTCTTCTCCTAACCTCTTAGTATTTTGTGATGAAATTTGAGTTATCACTTTAAATTTGAAATAGTGGTCCTGGTTGGTTTTGCAGTGTCTAGCTAAGGCGTTATCTAATTTATGCCTCTGGATAGCATATGTATGTTCGTATATACTTTCTCATAATCTACGATCGGTTTTACTGATGTAGAAAGCTGGACAATCTTGGCACTGTGCCAAATAAACCCACGATTTACTATTACAATTGAACTTATCTTTAATAAAGTAAGTCCTATTCCTGATCCAAAACCTATTTCCTACATTGATATATCTACAATAACGACATGCGTCACATCTATACATGCCCGCATTCATTTTTATTGGCTTCGATGGTAATTCTATTAGACCTTTCAAATTTAGGCCCCTCCTATAGATAATATTAGGGTAATTCCCTCTTTTATTATAAATTTCTCCATCCATAGACAAAATGGGCCAAAATTTCCTAATTTTTTTTGTATTTCTTCCGTTATTGGGCTGAATGTAATTATTAATGTAAATGGATAGGTATTTACATAATTACTCCTTGAATCAATATTATTTGCTTCAATGTTGACCTCTTGTTGACTAAATGTTTCTAACATCAATGACTCACCTCCATCATGTTTACTTAAAATAGGTTTATAAGTACCTTCATATCTTTTAACCTGTACTTCATTGATCACCTTGGATAGGAAACTACTAGGATAACCCCTGTGCAAAAACATGTTTTTTAATTTTTCGCACTCCACCCTGAAATCATCTTCTAGGGTAATCATTCTTACAGCTCTTACTAGCTGTCCCTTTACCACTGACTTTTTCTGGTGTAAGGATGAGAACCAGTAAAATGCAAAAATGAATTTGAATAGGTGGTTTTCCTATAAATCCTAGCTATGTATCTTTTCTCTATAATGTTCTTTTCAAGTTCCACATCTAAGTAGTGTATTTTGTGTTCCTGAAATTCTGTGGTGAATCTCAAAAATGTTACTGTTTTATTAAAGAAATCCACCAATTTTTAGCTATTTGGAAGTCACCCTCCATAATAAGGAAGATTGGACTGATTTTTTGTTGGTGCACTTTTTTTATTAATAAGGTATGGTATAGGTCAATCAAAGTAATATAAGAAACAATAGTCGTTTGATAGCCTTTTGTGTTTTTTTATGGGTTTACTTGTTAAGCATATATAATACGAGTTTCCGTATGTCCACATCATTTCCCCATCTTTAATACAGGTTATTAGGTCTTTCAAATGATACAAGTTAGAGGCAGGATTTTTATAGTTGGGAGATACATCAAATATACTTTTAGTATATGGAGCGATGTAGGACGAAAGTACACCCATTATTGTACATAGTAATATAGATCGAATGAACTGCAGTATTATTTGTTTTACAATAGAACATTACGCACCGTTTAGTGGTGTAGCACACAGTTAGTTACAGCTACAATTAGAGAACGCATCCACCCAATGGCCATTAAAGACACAATTAGCGCTTGGTTTATTTATTTATTTATTATATTTTTAAGCTTCATTCCATTTTTATCTTGAAAACAAGCTTTTATAGGCTCTGTGGGGCCAACAATATGTTAAGTCAGTATTTTCAAGTGGTTTTTAGTGGATCGACTCGACAGGTCTTGATAAAATCGTAGTGCAAGTTTGTTAACTGCGTCTTAGGTTTATTATGGTACATTATAATTAATGTTTATAATCGTGTTTTAAGGAAAAAGTATTGATTGTCAACATGCTATTATGATACTGACATATTATTGTTATGTGATAGTAGGGTTTTTATAAATAGTAAACATGTTATTTGTATATAGAAGGTTTACTAAGTTATTGGAACAATTTGACTTTTAATTTATTAGTCGTGTTCCATTTAGAATCTAATATTCATGCATTGTTTAAAAGTCTTTTAAGGTCATCACATGTTAATGGAGAGAGTTTGGGGTATTGAAGCTAATGTAAACATCTATTTTAAGTATAATAATAGGGCAGTGTCCCTTTAACATTTTGAAACAATTTTGGTGCCAAAAAATTTATTTAAGGCGTTTTTCTTTTGCAATACAGTGTTCTGAGGAAGCCCGATATTCGGGTGAAAGCGCTTAACCACTGTTTCTCATCATTGCGGATTACTATAATCGTTTTTTTACTAGATTTCATTGGATGTATTTTCTTCAATAATCTTGTTTTGGGCATTAAAGTGTTGGATTTTTACAAACGAACGAAGCGTGATCTTCTATTTGTTACAACAAGGTGAGCGGGCACTTATTGGGGATTCCGTGCATACCATTTAATAGTGCACTTTATTGGTATTATACAATAAGGAAGATGTCATCCAAAAATCTTGTATAGAACACTATTCTTTCCATCCACATACTGTTAAAAACAAAGTTATTTTCCCAGTAAGCCATCACCAGATTCGCGAAGCTAGCTCCACAAGAGGAACCAATAGCAACCCCAATTTTTTGGTGGTAGAACTTGTCATCAAAGGTAATAAAGTTTGTTCTTTAAAATAATGCCCAACAGTTCCTCCACTAATCTCAGGTCATTATCGATTGCACCCTTAGCTCTAATAAATTCTAATACCCATTCCATACCCATGTCTTGTGGAATCGATGAATAAAGGTCACAGACATCAACAGTAAGAAAATTCAGCTCTTCTTTAAATTCTATAGTGTTGATCTTTTCTAGGAAAGACCATGAATCCTTACAAATTTGTTTTTCTTTTATCACAAATTTTTTAAGGATGGTGTCTATAACCTTTGCACAAGGGTATGTAATGGATTGCCTTGCATCCACCAATGCTCTCATTGGTGGGTCCTGGGTCCCCTTGTGGATTTTAGGTGTACTGAATACACAGGCTAGTCTCGGTGATAGGATTGTGAGGTAGTTATTAAGTTGAACGTCTATTATACCATCTATAAACAGGTCATTAATAAACATTCTAATTCTATTATACGCGATGTTCAGTTCATTCAAACTTACTACCTCATATGTGTCTTTTTCCAAAATTTCTAACATTTTCTTAACATAATATTCTAAATTCATCACCACCAGGCCACCCCCTTTATCGGGTTTCATCAACCGGATGGGAAGGCTATGGAATGATGTTAGTAAAAATCTTTCTTTCACAGACATGTTATATTCCTTTGTGTTCCTTTTCCTATTATTATTTTTTGCTACAAATTCCCTAAATTCATCTTCACATAATAGTTCAAACATATTAATCAATGTATTAACAGGTGGGTTAAAGGTACTAGTAACCCTAAGTTCATCTTGACTACTTGTTGAATTACCTAACAATACAACCAAATTCAACTTCCGTCTGAAAAGCTTGAAATCAATCAACAACTCCGCCAAGTCATACTTATTTGTTGGAACAAATGTCAAACCCTTAGAGAATAACTCAACAAGGGAACTGTCAATGTCATATTCACTGTAACTGTAGATGTTAAAATCACCTTCTTTATTAACAAACAATCTACAATGATGTGTTACTTCTGGTCTAATCAATGGATACTCATGCAAATTCAGTTCCTGTTGTTGCTGCGTGTATTGTAGGTTCTTTGGAGGTAATATACATTCTAGGACCATTTGTTCCCCCTCCCCCTCTGTAGTTTTTTTGTTGTGTTTTTGTCGTGATTGAAGTTGTTGTTGTGGGTAACCATCCCTTTCATTAGAATTCATCTGACAGTTATCCAAGTCCACTCCTGCATTAATGTCATGACCACTGTCATTACCATTTTGTCCTTGATTCCAATTAGTCCTTGATGTCGATGGAATTTCCTGATCAAGGGATATTCTTGGGCTAGGAGGGGTTACTTGGTTAGACCTCCCTTGTTGGTATCCTACCCTTGCGAAGATGGTGGCTTTGGATAAGCAGTACCCTCCCCATACACCTTTAAGTCTCTTTGCAGCTTCTTAATTTTTGTTGTTTCAAGCTTTTCAAGTTGTTGAGCTATGCTAGTAAAAATACGGTTATAGTCAAATTGATAAAGACTAAATACAATATAATTTTTAATATCAACTTCCAACAATAAAATGTCACTAGCTAGGTTGCTGATTATTTTTTGATAATGTTTCGACATGCATTTAAGTAGTTCTAACCCTTGGTTATTAAATAGTGCCACAAGTTCTTTATGAAAATCAGACCCTGTTTCAAGGCCTGTCGGGTATTGCCAATACCTCAGGCCCTTTGGCACTATTTTCTCTTTAATGCATTTTTTGAAATAATTAAGTTCCAACTGAAGCTTCTTGACTTTTAAAAGTTTAACATCAAATATGTTTAACTTTTCAGTAATACTCACATTTATCTCATCTTGGGCTTCTATATTGGAATGTACTTGTTGGTTATCCAGGTTTAATTCGCTACTTAACCAATTAGTAATGTCCTGTGTAGCAGTTAAACCAGGAATTGAGAGCCCACCATTTAATATACTTGTTTGCCTATGGTTATCCATATTCACCGCATTATTACCACCAATACCGCTACCAAATTGTAAATCCACTTGTTGTACCTGTTTGGCCACTACCGGACAGGTAATTGTAGACATAGAAGTCCCTTTAAAAGTTAGCAGTTTTCCCAGGTTCAACAAATAACTCCAACAGACCAAGAACAAGAACAGTAGTGTTAAAGCGCTTTTCGTCTGGATATTATCCAGACTTCTTCAGAACACTGTTTACATTAAAAATCTGGTTTAAAAACCCCTCGTTACATAACATCATCAAATGGGCGTTGTTACTCACATCCGATTTCTTAAAAGAACCATACACACACTTTTTAAACATGCCCAATAATTTCTTACCCTCATAAACTCCATAAAGATTTTTTAACCATAATGGAAGTACATCAATTCTTATTAAATAACTAAAATAAAGTACAATAAAGTACAATAAAAACATCACTGCAATACAAAGCGGCAGACCTCCCAACTGTCCCGAATTTCTCGTTTTTTACCGAGTTTTGGGGTCCCAGTGAAGGGGTGCCACGATTCCCGAGTGGCACCCCTTCATTTCCGATTTTTTAAGCAATTTTTTAGATTCCGCGCTTTCGGAGCTGATGTCATCACGTGCGCGATGACATCAGCTCTGTCAGCCTGTCGGAATAGATGTGCATGACCCATTTTGTAAGTCATTGAGTTGCCTGAATACTCGCGCGCGTCTGTCTGTTTGAATATGGAATACTCGTCTGGGCAGATTTAACTGAGTATGGAGCCGTTTTCAAGCCATGCTGCAGATTTAACACCATCACGTAAGTCATGGAGTTGCCTGAATACTCGCGTGTGTCTGTCTGAATATGAAATACTTGTCTGGGCACTGGGCAGATTTAATTGAATATGAAGTTGCCTGTTTGAATACTTGTCATATCTGAAGCAGATTTAATGCCGTTTTCAAGTCCTGTTGCAGATTTAATGCCTAATGCGCCGTTTTAGCTTCAGAGTGATTAGGATTACTGAGAAGGTGTGTGTGTCTTTTCAAATGGCTATGTTACTTAGGCAGCTTTCAGTCTTTAACGACATGCATGTAGGCATCACAGATTTACAGTGTCACATAACAGCACAGCTTTCCATTTACTTAGGCAGCTTGCAGAAGCTTTTTGCTTAATTACAGACTTGCCTTTTTACTTGTGGCAGAGGTGTGTGTGTGTGAACTTGCAGAAGCTTTTTAACTTAATGGCAGAGGTGTGTGTGTGTGTGAGAGACTTTTCAAACGGCTATGTTACTTAGGCAGTTTTCAGTCTTAAATGGCATGCAGGCATCATAGCTTCACATAGCGGCAGCTTTCTGTGTGTATTATTTAATGGCAGACTTGTACTTTAAGGAGGTGTGTGACTTTTCAAACTAACGGTATGCAGGCTTCACATAACGGCTGCTTTCTGTGTGTTATTTAATGACACTAACAGAAGCTTTGTACTTAAAGGAGGTGTGTGACTTTTCAAACAGTTGTATTACTTTCAGCCTTTAAGGGCATGCAGGCTTCACATTATGACAGCTTTCTGTGTTATTTAATGGCAGACTTGCAGAAGCTTTGTACTTGAATTATCAAACTGTGTTACTAATACTTTCAGTCTTTAACAGCAGTTTTCTGTGTTTAACTTGCAGAAGCATTGAGTTTTACTGTTACTTTCAGTCTTTAATGGCAGCTCATACTTTTAGTCTTTTCCTCTTAAAATGTGTGTTTTTTTGGCAAATCTGATAGCTATTTAAGTTTCAGTCTTCCTATCTTTCAGGAAATGCAAGCAATGTTTAAAATGTGTCCCTGGTTTCGCCCCCCCCAATAAATGTTGGCTTTTTCCAAATTTCATGTGCTGCATAGCTCCTTCAGGGGGAGAAAAGTTTAGTGCTGCTTAAGTTATACCATGTCTGTTTGTGTTAGTAGCACAACAGGCAAAATACTTGCTTTTGATGCAGAATGCTATGGGTTCTACTCCCACAATATGTAGATGGATTGCTGATACTGTACTGTGTCATAGGGGGTAAAAAAATACTGCAGTCCTGAGTGTCCTTTTTGGCAGAGATACTTAGTAACTATGAAACTGTTATCAGTTTGCCATCCATTCCATTTTTTTTATGTAACATAGGCAATTTATTCCTCAAGGGCAACAACAGGCACTTTATATTTCATTGTTTCATCTACAAATAAAGTTGTTTGCTAGCAGCAACCTCTTTATTAGTTACAGATCTCTGTAATGTGTTACATTTAGATGACTTTTACTTTTGCAGAGATAGTGCTGGGGCCATATTTTGGTTATCCTTCAGTTTGCGTTTGAAAGTTGGTATCCCATAATTCCATCGGAGTGGGTGGGGTTACACAGTTGTGCATGCAAATTTTATGTTAATTAGTGTACAGATTTGTACCTATTTTCATGGGTCTTTGTCCTGATTGTTGATGTTTCCAGGTTGAGAGGTATGCAAAGCGGTACATGTGGCAAGTTGTACCTATACAGCCAAATAGCACAGGTAATAATGGCTAGTCACCACTAAGCTATAGTTAGCCTAACGCGGCTGGAAAACCTCCTCAGACATCTAATATGGCAAACAAATAAATGAAAAAATAAATATATAAATAAATAAATAAATAAATAACCTAAACTAGATAGAATATCATTATTGCCTAAGCCAAAATCACTAACAATTATGTATAAGTTCAACTGTAATAGTAAATCGGTGGTTTATTTGGCTGTGAAACCAACCAGGACCACTATTTAAATTTAAAGTGATAACTCAAATTTCATCACAAAATACTAAGAGGTTAGGAGAAGAGAATGTGGTAAAGTTATTACTTGAAAAAAGTGAGTTATGTTGGCAGCTTAGGCTTGATGCCTGTAACCACCCAGGTTTAAATTAAATTTACTCCATAGCATGTGTGTTGAAATTAAAGAGCTTACTAAGATGAGAAGGAACTTTTTAATTATTAATTATTAAATATTAAGAAACATGAAGTATTTTATTGTTAATTTAAATGTTGTTGTTTGTCTTTTGGCTTTTTCCGGTTAGGGGTCGCCACAGCGGAACTCCGGTCCGCTAATGATTGGCAGTTGGTTTTTATGGTGTCGAGTTGCCAGCCCGACACCCAACCTTCAACGAAGGCATGCTCGTTCAATGCATGTCTTTCGAACGCCCACTCGACCGCGGGGAGGACATGCAGACTCCACACAGAAGGCACTCCCAACCCAAGCCGAGAATCGAACGGGAGAACCTTTTGCTGTGAGGCAACAACGCTACTGCTGCACCACCGTGGAAGTTTTATTGTTAATTTAATAAATAATAATAAAATATAATATTGATTGCTTTAATGTTGGCCCTGGGTATATATAAACTATTATCCATTTTCTGTTCACTTAGATGGATGTAGATGACATTATTTATTAATATACACTTAGTAGCCTTTAATCTTGTTAGGAATTCCCCTTAGATTATACGGATGAATTTTGTTATAATTGGTTATTTCACATTTACCACCTTTGCATATTATTGTTTAGGTACTATTTAGCAAGTACTATTATTCGACTAAAATAGCTTAGACAACATAGAATTTTGGTCTTGGTTCTTTTTTATATATATATATATATATATATATATATATATATATATATATATATATATATATATGTTTATGGCCTTTCTATCGACTAATTAGGTAATAGGAATGATAACTGACATGACGTACCATGTATTAAGTTTTTATATGGTGCGATGTAGTAATATGATGTTACTAGTATGTTTTTTTCTTTTAAAGCCGTATTGTTGATTCTGGATGTTTATGTATTTGTTTACAGGATTAGTTAATGGTAATACACAATAAGGGTCCTATACATAATTGTTAGTGATTTTGGCTTAGGCAATAATGATATTCTATCTAGTTTAGGTTATTTATTAATTTATTTGTTTGCCATATTAGATGTGTTAGGAGGTTTTCCAGCCACGTTAGGCTAACTATAGCTTAGTGGTGACTAGCCGTTATTACATGTGCTATTTGGCTGTATAGGTACAACTTGCCGTATGTACCACTTTGTATTGCAGTGATGTTTTTATTGTACTTTATTGTATTTTATTTTACATATTTAATAAGAATTGATGTACTTCCATTATGGTTAAAAAATCTTTATGGAGTTTATGAGGGTAAGAAATTATTGGGCATGTTTAAAAAGTGTGTGTATGGTTCTTTTAAGAAATCGGATGTGAGTAACAATGCCCATTTGATGATGTTATGTAACGAGGGGTTTTTAAACCAGATTTTTAATGTAAACAGTGTTCTGAAGAAGTCGGGATAATATCCGGACGAAAAGCGCTTTAACACTACTGTTCTTGTTCTTGGTCTGTTGGAGTTATTTGTTGAACCTGGGAAAACTGCTAACTATTAAAGGTGCGTCTCAGCATTTCAGTGTGGAACTGCTACCTGTGTTCATTGTTTTGAAGTAATATATCCTTGACTAAGGTCGGAACCGATGGAACTGTTGGTGCCGGAGGTTTAGTACTTGGTTCCAAAGCAGCTGATGGAACCGACAACTCAGCCTTTTTGCTGCTCAGTTCCAACAAAGGTATTGGCACTGACAAACTGCATTTCTTAGCCTCCGTCAATTTCATTGAAGAGGATGAAGCAGAACTGGACACCGAAGATCTAGACTTATGTTTTTGAGATACAAAAGACGGTTACCCAGAAATGGCCTCTCCAAATGAAGAGGGCAGCAACACTTTTAATATTAATTTATTTTTCCACTCCACTAGTGCCCAATGGCTAAAGATAGGGCAGATAGAGCAATTCTTACAGAGATGTAACTGTCCCAGACAAAACCACAAAGGGAGTGCTGATTGGAGAACAGTATCTGATGTGCCCACTTCGCACATCTCTTGAAGCCAGAAGAGGCTTTCTCTTTTCCCTTTCCTTTGTCTGTCATGGAAGCAGGAAAGAAAGTACCACAAAAGACACACTCTCAAAGAGTTCCACACCCACAGGAACACCACTTAAAAAAACACAGTGAAAGATAGAAAGCTTTTTTTTTTTTTTTAAAGTAAAGTGAAAGAAAAAGGAAAGGGAAGGAAATACCAACAATGGTATTTAAGAGGGCTACCAACAGTTAGAGGAAAAGAGACTAACAATAGTATCTTAGAGTACAAGAATTACAAAACCAGAAAAGGGAAAGACTAGCAAAATGTGTGATGGGAAGTACAAATAAAAGTTTTCTAACAAGGAGGAATTTAGAAGAGAAAAAGAGACTAGAAAAAATAATTTATCTGTAAGCTTGAAAGTAAGGCAAAACCATGCCTAAAGCTGAAAGCAGCAAACGAAATCTGAGATAACAACCAGATGCATTATGGGTTAAGAGGGAAGCTTGAGAGTTTTTGGTTGCCACAAGCTTTAGCAAGTGGCTGAGTTGGTTATGACAGATAGGAAATGAACCATCCATTGAATATAACATGAAAATTGACAAATTCAGATATATATTTTTTTCTCGTTAACTAAAACCTGAGAGCTGTAGCTTTTTGTGCAGGATATAAACTGTAGCAACTGATCGCAGTTTGCTACAGTTTAAAAGAGAAACTTTATATTATTATTATTATTTATTTATTTTTTTAGTGCAATGTAAAGAAGAATGGTTGGGGGCAGGGCACTGAAACAGGACCTGAATGGCTGGGGCAGGAGGGATGGTATGTGTGTGTGTTTAGCATCTGGACACCTGGTTGGTGTGCCAGTAAAAGAAACAGACTTTTTTTTTGCTCTTCACTTGAATAAGTTGAGGGGGAACACATTGGGTACTGTTTGCTGGACTGTAGGAAGCATCCTGGAAGTTTTACAGAAGACTTTTTTTTTTTTTGCTCTTCACATGAAATAACTGAGATGCTGGTTTGTTGGACCTGCACAGGGTTCTGATTGTGCCAACTATGCTTCTGCCTGAACCACCATAGCCTGTTTTTTTTTTTTACTTTCTCTGCAATTGTAGCTACTTTGGCTTCTGCTCTGATGGCCTCATTTCTTCATTTGTCTCACAGTGTGCATCTTACCCTATTTCAGGCATTTCATCTCCATCACCTCTGGCTTCTTCAACTGCTCTGCCTTCATTGCCAAAATGTCTATACCATACAGTAGTACTGGTCTTACCACTGTTCTTTACACCATACGTTTTAGATTCTTTGACATTCTTATAGCCCATACTTCCCCTGACACTCTGTGCCAGTTGGCTGCAGCCCTCTGATTCTCACTTTGACCTCATTTAGATTTCTCTTTTCCTCATACCACTCCTCACACATACTTGAAGCTATTAACATGTTCATTATTTGCCCATCTGTCTCAATTTTCAACTTCTTTTGATTCCCCCATTTGCTGCCATGACAATTGTCTTGTATGTACTCAGTTCCATCTCATGCACTTTCAGTTTTGCATTCCATTTCCCTATCATTTGCTGAACTTCTTTCTCAGAGTCTGTTTGTAATGCCACATTGTCTGCAAACAGTAGTTTTGTTGATCTGTCCCCTCCAATCTGTTTGCTAATGTAGTCCATCACTAGTATGAACAGCAATTCACTGAAATATGAGCTCTGATTCATACCCAGTCCCACTGGGAGCCCCTATATGGTTCCAAACAGTGTTTCTACTTGTGTTAGTGGGTCTTTGTATGTGGTCTGTACTAATTGTAACAGTGTTTCCTGGAACAATCATAGAAATGCTGAAATCAGCTTTCTTGGGACCTTGTTATATACTTTATCTAAGAATAGAAATGTCCAATTGGACTCTTTCCTCAACTTTAGCTTCTCCGCAGCTATGTGTCTCACTGCAAATATCAGTTTGGTTGTGCTGTAGGACTGCTCATCTTCAAGTTGACTTTCTACTAGTCTGTGTATTCATTTAGTAATCGCCTTCTGCAGCACTTTCATGCAGTGTTACAGGAGTTTGATACCTCCTTCACTTGTGCATGTCCCCTTTGTTCTTGTACACTTGCACTAGAATGCTTATTCTCCAGTCATCTGGGATAAACCTTTTCTCTCCGTACTGCTTTCAGTACCCTCTAGAGCCATTTCTCCCCTTACTCCCCCGAGATCTTGATGATATCTTCCATGATCTCATGTGTGCTTGCTACTTTCCCTGACTTCATTCTCCTTAATGCCATTCTCACTTCATCTAGGGAGGGCTATTCTTCCTCTTTTATTGTAGGCTGAGTCCAGGGCTGTACATATTTACTTATTTATTTAATGACATTTGTTTAAGGGGAAAGTCTGACTGGGGATTAGCCAGTTTTCAGCACTGGTGTGAAAAGCTCTAATGAATTACATGAAAGCAAAAAAAAACAATGACAGTAAACTACAAAATATAAACATTTGACATGGATTGTGTGAAATCTATTCAACTTTGGGAAAATTGTAATAGCAAATATGATTACTTTGCTAATGACTTGTTGCATTTGAGTCATTTGGACAGCCAAGAGTTGTGTACTTATTTGACCAAACTGGTTAAAACTTTTTAGGGTAGAAGAAGCAATTAATATGAATGGAAAAAGGAATTCCTTAAAATATCTGTAAACTAATTCTCGTAGTCTTAACAACAACTTAACTGACTTGGAAGCTTATTTAGCAAATGATTCTTCTGATATTCTGTTTATAACTAAAACGTGGTTTGGTAGTAATAATACCCCTCTGAATATCCAAGGTTTTAGTGGACGTCATATGTATAGGCTTAATAAAATGGGGAAGGAATACCAATTTACATTCTACAAAGTTTTAAGTGATAAGAAGTTGGAGTTTGACTATGAAATTAACCAGTGAAAGTGGAAGTAAGAATGTGGCCTTTTTTATCATTCACCAAATTTATGTAAATAACTTGATGTTGTGTTGAGTCAACAAATATTTACTTTGATATAATTACTGGTGACTTAAATGCTGCTACTATTGATTGATCAATACCTTTATCATGTAGTAAATTGGAAAATAAGATCTTGAGTGAGATTATTTCTTGGGGATGCTCATAGATTGTAACTGAGCATACTAGGGGTAGTAAGGAACTGGATTTAGTCTGGTGGCTCCCTAACAATTAAAGAATAAATACTGTAGAACATCTTCAGAGCTAGGATACTCAGACCATTTGTGTTTTGTTTTCGAAATTATGGATTTTAATTTACCAAAAGCTAATGAAATGATGCAGGTTAAAAAATTCTATAGATCAGATTTTGCAGTTATTACAAGTGAACTTCTACAATGGGATCAGGACTCTTAGATGAAATTGGGATTTTTTTTATAATCAGATAGTCTTATTAATCATTTTGTTCCAACATGTATTTCTACAGGAAGGAGTATCATATATCACCTTGGTGGAGCAGAAAACTTGAATCAGACAGAAGAAAAAAGAGGAAATCGTTTAGGTACTTTAGGGATCATCCAACAGTGGCAAAAAAGTCTGATTATAACAACTATTAGAAATATTTTATAAGACTAATGAACATAAGGCTGTCCATGAAACAAAGTTGGCCACAAATGAATTAGATAATAAAGAGGGTTTGTTTAAGTATCTACAAGGCTATGGTTTGAATGATGCCTCAAGTCTGGTACAAAGAGAAGGTTGTGGATTGATTTCTTTCTTTCTTTTTTTTTTTTTGGTAGATCTTTTGTAAATGGTACAGACTCTTATATTCCACTAAATTAGTAAGTAGTTATCCTCCACTAATGGTAGAACATATAAAAAAAGAAGTTATGTCTTACCATGACATTCCTTCTGAGTTGTCCATCTTCATCTGTCATCAACCTGTGGGACCTGTGGATTCAGATCCGATCTTTCAGAACCGACTTGGCCATTTCTGTAGCTCCTGGACTCCAATAAACTCTTGAGCACATCCCTTACCCCATACTGCTTAGGGAGATTACCTCAGATTGAGTTTGCTGATAAGTGAATTAAAGATGTAAAAATAAATGAAAGAGACCATATCTGGAGTAGGATTATATTCTAAAAGGAAAAATCTCAGGTGAACGTCCATTCTTCCAGGAATTCTGATAGGGGGAAGGAGAGAGGGGAGTTGATGACAGATGAAGATGGACAACTCAGATGGAATGTTATGGTAAGACATAACTTCTGTATCTGAAGATGTCAGTCTTCATTCTGTCATCAACTTAGAACCCTAGGTGGACTCAGGGAAGGATATTCCTAAGCATCATTGAACCAAATGATGCTCTACCCCTAGACACCACATCTAAGTTATAATGACTAACAAAGGTATGGGGAGATGCCCAAGTTGCAGCTGCACAGATGTCATCCATGGAAGTTCTCGACTGGAAGACAGCAGAATTAGCTACTACTCTAGTTGAATGTGCTTTTGCAGGTATAGGTAAAGAAATATTCCTCATCCTAATAATGAAAGAAATATAGTCTTAAATCCACTTAGCTAGGGTTACTTTGTTTACAGGTTGTCCCAATTAAATATGGTAAAAGGAAACAAACAGCTGATCAGACTTCCTGATGTCCTTGGTCCTGTCAAGGTAGAATCTTAGTTGTCTGTGAACATCTGACAGATGTAATGAGTACTCCCTCTTGTTAGAATAATTTGGGAAAAACCGGAAGGTTAATGCATTGATTAAGGTTGGTTTCTGACACTACCTTAGGTAGAAAGGATGGGTTTGCTCCGAGAGAAACTCTGTCCTCGTGGCAAATCAAATATGACATTCTAGATGAAAGTGCCTGAATTTCCGCGATTCATTTAGCCGAGGTGATGGCTACTAAAAAGACAGTTTTCCAGGATAGAAACTTTAGATTACATCTAGAGGCCGGCTTGAAAGGGGGTTGTGTCAGAGCTTGCAGCATCAAGGTAAGGTCCCAAGGAGGAGGTGGGTCCTTGTAAGGAGGCTTTAGGAGGAGAGCACCTTTTAAAAAGGCTTTACAAAGCCCATGTGAAGCAACAGATGATCCAAGCTAACCATTGTGAAAATTAGAAATGGCTGCCAGTTGGACATTAATCGTAGAAGTAGAAGCACCATCATTGAAATTAGAAGGTAGGAAATGAAGAATTTCATGGACTGGTGCTGAAACATTATCAAGGTGATGTAGGGAGGCCCAATGAATGAATCTTTTCCATTTATTATTATTTTATTTATTTATTTTACATTTGCTTACTGTAAAAATCCGACTGGGCACAGGTCCTTTTTCAGTGGAAGCACAGGGAGAAAAGCTTCAATACAGACAATAAGTATAGTATCAGTCAGTTATGTTTACATAATGCACACTGGAATACACAGTAACATACATACATAGTTTTTAACAGTGAGAGAGCTAGCTACATGTACATACAGTATTTTGTTTTTGACTTATAGCAGTTTGTATAAGTTTTAAAATTATAAATAACATACTTAGTGTGCTATACAGATTACAGGAATTCAAACATGAGAAGGATGCATGAAGAAGTATAATAGGAGGGTGAGGGTAGAAAGAAGAGTGGAGTAGGAAGAAGAATGTTAGTGGGGAACCAATAAGCTGAGAGAGAGGGAGTCAGTAGAGAGAGGCAGGTAGTATCATGATTAATCAGGGTTTTAAGACTAGCAGAGCCACGTTGCTGAGGTCAGTTTTAGGCTATGAATTTCATAAGTGTTAGTGTAGGAAAGTGGGAAGCAGGGGGAATTAAAGTAGGACAGAGAGGGAAGAGTTACTTTAGAAGAAGAAGCAGAGTACTGTGAGAGGGGGTAGTGTTAACAGAGCAGAAGTAGATATAAGAGATTAATCAGGGTTGTCACAGTTACAGAGCCAGGACTGATGTAGGTGGGATTTTAGGGCGTTTTTGAAGGAGGCAGACGAAGTTGTGGTTGTGATTTTGGAGGGAAGGTTGTTCTACTGCTTGGCAAAAGTGTTGCTATAGAGGGAAATACCTGCGGAATTTTTGGCTTTGGTCACATCCAATAGGAGTTGTTGATTGGATCACAGAACCCTAGCTTTGTTGCTTTGGTGAAGTAGGTTTTGTAGATCAGGGTTTTTTTTTCAGGGTAGTGAAGTAGTTTGTGGATAGGAGTAAGTTGATTATAAAGAATAAGGTTGGGAAGTTCCAGCCATTCAAGTGTTTTAAGGGGAGAGCAGTGGTGTGTTTTGTGAGGTGTATTGGTTGCAAATTTGGTAATTTTGTTATAATATATTTGGAGTTTGGAAAGTTTGGATTTTCCGAGATTGGTGAATATTGGTGAGGCGTATAAAGGACTGGAAATGAGATGGGTATGGGTACAGTCTGTTAGAAACTGTTCCTGTATAACATGGCAAGTTTCTTGTGTACTTTCTTTATGGTATTGGATATATGTAAGTCATATTTCATGTTGATGTCAATAGTAACCCCTAGTAGTTTGGTGTGACTGGCAGGAGATATGACTGTGTTATTACTGGAGGAGATGTTGAATGTAATGTTACGAGAAGCGTGTTGTGTGGGTGGAAGGATAATCAGCTGGGTCTTATTGGGATTTAATATTAATTGTGATTCAGACAGCCAACTTTCAATAGCAAGAAAAGAGGATTGTGTTTGTTGTAGGAGAGCCTGGGGGGAGGGGGAAGCACAGATTAGTGTAGAATCATCTGCATATTGGATGATAGAAGCATGAAGTGTAGCAGTATGTAGGTTGTTAGTGAGAACAGAAAACAGCACTGGCCCAAGAATGGAACCCTGTGGGACTCCTAGTGAGACTGCTAGTAATGGGGAGAGTTCCTGGTGCCATCTGACTGCCTGCTGTTTGCCTGTTAGATCATTTTGAAACCAGAAAATGGTAGATGGGCTTAGGTTTAATTCTGTGAGGGTGTCGATGAGTTTAACATGATTAACCATGTCAAAGGCCTTGGAAAGGTCTAAGAATATGACTGAGACATAATTTCCATTGTTTCTGTGTTTGTTGACTGTCTGTGTGACAGATAAAACTCCTTTGTGTAGTGGAGTGATATAGGAAATTTTCCAAAAGTGGGATACTGTATTTTCAGCTATGGAGCAGTTAATGAGACTTGCTAGAGAATATGCAATAGCATTAGCAGCAATTTTTAAGAATTTAGCTGGTAGATTGTCCCCGGAGAGAGCTGTAGGTTTTAGCTTATTAAGCATCTTTCTAACAGTAGAGATGGGGACAGGTTGAAGTGAGAAGGTTGGACCAGTAGTATTGATTTTGGGTGACTTGGTTGTGGTAGAGGGTTTTGAGAGTTGGCTAGAATTAGGATGGAATCTGTAACCAACTTGTTGAACTGGGTTGCTATGTTTGTTGAGTGGTCATCGGTTGCTGGAGTGGGTGTGCCAACATTGCCTGGGTGTAGTAATTTGTTGATGTTTGCCCCACATTTTTTAGAATTGGTACGATATCTGTTCTGTGTGTTGTAGAAGTAGCTTGTTTTGTCTCCCTCAATCATTTTCTTTATGTTATTCTAAGTTCAAGATATTTTTGTCTGTCATTGGGGCTTACCTGTTTTCCTCTACTCTGCCCAGACTTTGTCCTTGCTATGTAGTAGGGATCTAATCTCTTTGGATAACCAAGGGGCATAGTTAGATTTCATTTGTATGTTTTTTGGGGGTGCATGGTGATCTAGTACTGTGAGGAATGTTGAGTTAATGCAGGATACACTGCCATCTAGATTACACGTTCTCAGGGGTATCAGTTATAGCTTGCTAGAGCGTCAGTAAAGTTGTTAAGGTTAAATGCTTTTTACTACGTATGTGTTGAAAGATAGTGGGTTTTGCTAGATAGACTTGACATCTGATTAGATAGGTTGGTAGGTAGTCACTCAGGCTGCCTGGGAGACAGCCTGAATTACTCATTTTATCTGGTCTATTTGACTGGGTAATTTAATTAGGTAAAGTTTGCAACTAAATGATTTATGGGATGACAAATGTATGCATCTAACTGGGGAAGAGAGCATATCATGCCTGGCCACTAATGGAATTGGAGATACCAAGCTGTCAGCTTGAGAGTTGTAATGCCTGAGTGACTGATGCCCATCGAGTGTGACAGGAGGTCCGTTATTGGATCCAGAATCCAAGATAGTTGTACTAGATGAACCAAATTTGCCAAGGCCAAAAGAGGGCAATGAGGATGACTTTGCTCTTCAACTTGGCTGCTTTCTGTAGAAATTTGGGAATTAGTGGGGTTGTAGGAAAGGCATAAAGGAGACTGGGGGGGCAGTTGTAAAGAAGAGCATCCCTCGGTAATTCCCCCTCTGGGGGATGATGGCAAAGTAGCTTCGCATTTGTTGTTCAGAGGGAAGGTAAAAAGGTCACAGCAAGGCTGGCCCCATGAGAGGAAAATCTTTTCTGAGACTTTTGGGTTGAGGGACCACTCGTGAAGTAGAAGGATGCACCTGCTCAATTTGTTTGCTATCACATTGGACTTCCCTGGCATATGCATTATGATCAGAAAGTGGTTGGATGAGATCGCCCACTGCCATACACTGAGAGGTTTTCAGCATAAGGGGTAAGATCTGGTTCCCCCATGTTTGTTGATGTACCAGACCACTGACATGTTGTCTGTCTGAATCACAATCATTCCTAAAAGCAGAGAGTCCTAGAATGCTCACAATGCCAATAGCACTCTCTCATCTCTAGAACATTTATGTGCAGATTCGCCTCTGATGGGGGCCAAGTGCCTTGGACTACCTTTTCCTGGAAATAACCCCAAAGATGGGAAGTGTCCATGGTCACTGTGGCTTGGGTTGAGGAGGAATTAATGGGTGCCCTTATAGGATTTGATTTGAATGAATCCACCATAGGAGATCTCTCTTGTATGTGTTGGTGATTAATATTAACATTGACAAGGGATACTGAAGGATGGACCATTGTACTGCAGGTAGCCATTGTAAAATTCTCTTGTGGAACCTTGATAGGGGAACAAGGGTTGTGGCAGCCGCCATTGATCATAATGCTTGAAGTACTAGTCGTGCTGGAACTCTGTTTCTTTGTAATAGTGTATGGACTTGAGTCTAGATAGTTTCCAATCAAGACAGAGGAAGTGAGGCAATGGAGGTTCTTTTGTCTAACAACGCTCCTATAAAATTAGATTTTTTGTTGGCTCCAGTGAGAATTTGTTGAAGTTGATTGTGATGCTTAGATGGTTGAATAATTGTAGTACTTTATGTTTTGCTGTTAGCAGTAGCTGCCTGGTAGTAGTGGAAATGAGCCAGTTGTCTAAGTATGGAAACACCCAGAATACTTTCAGTCTTAAATAAGCTGCTGCTACTGCCATGCATTTGGTGAACACCCTGGGGGCTGTGGTGAGACCAAAGGGCAGAATTCTGAATTGGTAATGACTGGCTGCCAGCTGGAGGTGAAGGAATCTTCTAGAATGTCTGTCCATCTTTATGTGGTAATACATGTCCTGAAGATCTATAGAGCACATCCAGTCATCCTTTCCTATAAATGGAGGAATGGACTGAACTGTGACCATCTGGAATTTGGTTCTGTTCACTGACATCCAAAATTGGTCTCCACTCCCCCTGTTTTTTTTGACACTAAAAAGAATCTTGAGTAAAATCCAGATCCTATTTGGTCTGGTGGAACTTCTTGGATGACTCTTTTTTTCTAGCAGCTTTTGACTTTGCATAGCTGCCTGTTCCCTCTGACTGGTTGGAAATTTGGGGAATCTCTTTGAACAGGGAGGAGGAAGGGAAAAGAGAATTATATAGCCTCTGGAGATGATTCTCTGCACCCAAGTATCAGAGGTGATTTCTTGCCAGGCTTTTAGGTGCAGGGATAAGCAACCCCCATTTACCTCCAGAGGTGGATGATTGGGCCTCCGTTCAGGAGCGCTGGAATAGTTTCCCAAAGAAGGAATCCTGGAAACCCTGATGTTGTGGGCCACCTCTACTGTGAGGGAAGCATCTTCCATTATTGTTCCCCCCTCTGCCTCTGGGGGAACCTTCATCAGGCATAGTTTGAGAAGACCCTTGGGACTTCCTGAATTACATTTTGCCCATTCCTCATTGGTTCCTAGAGAAGGACCTGTGAGGATTGGAAAAATATACTTTTACAGCAGAAAGAGTTTTTCCATTCTTCTCACACCTGGGTAAAATGTCTCTAACAGTTGGGCAAAAAAGGGAAGAACCATCAAAAGGTGCATTAACAAACAAAGACTTGAAGGACTCTGCAGACTCACACAAGCGTATCCAGGTGTGCCTCCTTATGGAAATACCTGAACCCGCTGCTCTTGCCATTTCTTTGGCTACATGAGAAATGAGTCTCATGGAAGAATTGGAAATGGAAGTCAGGGTGACCAACTGAGAGGTGACTGAATACTGTACCTCTTCAGAAATAGCTCCTGAGAGGGTATCTGACAGCTTCTTTATCAGATTTCTCTGCAGTCTCATAAAAATGTGCCTGGTAGTTCAAAGACCATAGGGCAAAGGTCACTGAAGCATAAAAACAGGAATGCAGGCAAGAGGGCTTGAGGCACGCACACAGTAGTAGTTTCCAAAGTTTATTCTTCAGACTTTACTTCAAACAAATGATAAAAACAATAAAAAACAGTAACCATAAAGTGCTTTTCGTCTCACCCCTTAGTGAGACTTCATCAGACAGTTGCAACCAGAATGTTTCAAACAGTAAATACAAATTCAGACCACGTCAACTTCCTCCAAGCAAAAGATAAGCCCGCCCCAAGGTAAGCAGGAAATAATAATTAACCCATTGTGTGCTTCTTTAAAAATCCAACTTCTTGTGAAACAAGTATGTGTGCAGTAAATATATTTGTATATGTGTAAATATAAATATAGCTTATCAGTCCGAAAACCCTCTTAAAAAAAACTTTTAAAAGTGTTTTCAAAAATATTTGAAAACCATACAAACATTAAAACCAATAGTTTAGATGACAGTAAATAGTGAGAAATCAAGAATGAAATGTAAAATTGAAAACACTATAAAATAAAATACTTTACCACTGTGTGAAAAATTATTAACATTTTAAATAACTTTCAGTAGTAGTTAATAATGAAAGTTCTAAAAAGTAGAATGAAAAATATAATAAAACACTTATATTGGCCCCATGTTGTCTGAATTTAAGACCATCAAGCTGAAAAGCTATAAAGACTGGAGCAGAGAAAACAATCCTGTAAAGGACATCCTGTGAATATAATAAAAGGTGGAGTAAGAGTGTACACATTCACATAAACAACTTTAAATGCAGACACATTCATGTATAAGTAACAAGTATATATTAGTGAACAAGGTATATATTCACCTTATTAAACTCTTTAGTTTAAGGGTGCAAGATATAGAATAAACTTCATTCAGTCCTGGCGGGTAGCAGGCCCTGGTACGAAGTTACCATATTAATTCCAGTTTTTGTAGGAATAATGAACTAGGGCCACCCCTTCCATCACTCGTAACCTGGTCAATCACTCTAAATTTAAAAGAGTGTAATGGAAAAGCACTCACATGTCTAGCCAGAGCATTTTCCTGCTTTGATGTTCTAATGCTGTAAAGGTGTTCGTAAACCCTTTCTTTTAGTTTCCTGTCCGACTTCCCAATGTAAAAAGCTGGGCAGGCTTGGCATTGGGCCAAATAGACTATACTTTTAGTATTACAGTCAAATTTTTCCTTTGACGCATAGGGCACTCCTCTGATCAAGAAGTTGACCCTAATCTCCATAAAGGGGCATTGGGGGCACATGCTACATTTTATCATCCCTTTCCTCTTGCTTCCTAAACTGTCTTCCTTCCTAGTCTGTAATAAGCTTTTTAAGTTCCTGCCACGTCTAAAAACTACTCTATGGGGGTCCTTCAGTTTAGCATGTAAATTCTGATCAAGGACAATTAAATCCCAGTTCTTATTAATGATGTCTTTGATATCGTAACTATTCCTACTAAAAGTAGTAATAAAAGTGGACCTTACTAAAGGAGCATCATCATGAACCATCCGAACTTGGTTGATTTCCATTTGTTCCTCATTAATTTTGACCCCCAGGATAGGTTGGTACATGCCCCTATGCCTCTTCTTTTGTACTTCTCTTATCAGTTCCCTAACCATAGGTAGAGGGTATCGCCTCTTGATAAACATATCCTGAAGTTGATTACGTTCTAATAAAAACTCTTCTTATGTGGAAACCATCCGGGCTGCTCGTACCAGTTGGCCTTTTACCACTGAACGCTTTCGGAATAGAGGATTACAACTGTCAAAATGGAAAAAAGCATTCGAGTAAGTATCTTTCCTAAAAATAAGAGTTGTATTGCAACCATTAATTAGGTCCTTTTTTAAGTCAACATCCAGGTAGGCTATTCTTTCCATGTGGAAAGTATGTGTGACCTGTAAAAAAACAGTGGTATTATTGAGGTATGTCACTAGATTGTTAGCTTCCACCTCATCACCTTTAAACAACATAAGGATATCGTCCAGGTTTCTTGTGTAAAAGTTTATTTGGCTTATAATTTCAGGTACATTTAAAATAAACTCCCTTTCCCAGGAAGCCATCACTAGACTGGCGAAGCTGGCTCCGCACGGGGAGCCCATTGCTATGTCGATGGACTGGACAAAGAACCTGTTGTTGAAGGTAATATAATTATTAGACAACACTATGTCCAAGAGTTCAGTGAGCAGAGAAATTAAACTTCTAGGGGCCTCCAGTTCTAGCAGTAACAGGCTAAGCAGTTCTACACCTTCGACGTGTGGAATGGACGTGTACAAATCTTTAACATCTATAGCTAGGAAACTGAAGCCCTCATTGGTCGACTTCTTTGAAACAGTCACCAAGGCCATAGATGAAGGGAAGGTAGTCCACACAGCCTACCTGGACCTCGCAAAAGCCTTCGACACAATACCCCACTCGGGCATCATAAATAATCTCACCAGCTTAAATATCAACCCCTATGTCACAAGATGGGTTTCAAACTGGCTCAGGGATAGAACCCACATGGTCAGAATTGCAGGTGCCATGTCAGACTCTAAACCAGTTACAAGTGGCGTCCCACAAGACTCAGTCCTGGGACTTCTCTTGTTCGGTATATATTTCTCTGAGGTACAGGCTAACATGGGTGGACTATGGCTGACCAAGTTCGCAGATGACTGCAAACTGGGTGCCATAATTGACTCGCCGACTGACACAAGCATCCTCCAAAAGGGTCTCACAGAGACGGATAACTGGTGCCAGAGCCATGGCCTAAAGCTAAATGCCAAAACGTGCATAGGCATCCCCTTTGGGAAAAACAAAGTGCCCACAAATTATCACGTAGGTGGTAATCAATTAAGTACGGAAGACGTAATTAGGGATTTGGGGACCCAAGTATATAACAATCTCTCCTTTGACAATCACGTTGCCAAAGTGGTTAGAAAGACCTTCTATATAGCCCACCTTATCATGAAAGGGTTCACATCTAGATCAAGAGAGGTCATTGTGCCCCTCTACTCATCACTCATCAGGCCCATGATTGAATACAATGTCCCATTTGGGATGTACCTTACCCGACACCTGCAGCAACTGGAAAGACTCCAAAAGTACCTCACCAAGAGGATCAAGGGACTCAAACAGATGCCCTACGCAGATAGGCTAGAGAAACTCCAGCTCTACTCGGTTGCTTACCACCTACTCAGAGGCGAACTGTGCCTGATGTATAAAGCCATGTCCAAACCAGAATTAATGGACATGCTCCACCTCAGGAAATCCAAATCCCTTAGAGCCACATGCTCCAGGGACTTAAACCTCAGCACAGAAATAAATAGGACATGCTGGAGGGGCACATTCATATCCCAGAGGCTCCCCTCACTCTGGAACAAAATCCCAATCCATGTTAGGCAGAGCCCCTCAATGACCCTCTTCAAGAGAAATCTTGACGAGTGGATGGGAGATCATAGGTTTACCCCTGGGATCTCTTCTGTGTCCCTACTAGACAGAGGCACAGTAAATTAACCTTAAAAGGGCTATCTTCTGTGACCTACTATAAAGTGGCACAGTCAAGTAATCTAAAAGGGTGGCAAAAGCCAAACACACTCTGGCTAGGCTTATAAATGCCCTAGGGCAGATAGCCTAGTATCAGCCTATGAACCTATGAACCTATTAAACTGTAAATCCTGTATACTCCCTAAAAAGGACCATGAGTCCTTGCAGATTTGTTTTTGTAATTTTACATATTTCTGCAAAAAATGGTCAATATATTTGGCTATTGGGTAAGTGATGCTGTTCCTGGAATCCACAAGAGGTCTCATTGGTGGGTCCGAGACACTCTTGTGGATCTTGGGGATGCCAAACAGAGTTGGAATTCTAGGTGCTGGCATACATAAAAAACTGTATATATCTATGTCAATCCTTGCTTCAATAAACAGTTCTTCTAAGTTAGCACGAATTCTCCCATAAGCAGTATTTAATTTGTTACGGGACACCTCCATGTATGCTTCGGTCATTACTATCCTTTCAATTCTATTGACATAGGTTCATAGGTAGGTACGAGGCTATTGGCCCAAGGTCCTACGTAAGCCTAGCCAGCAAGGTACCATAGCTTACACCACCCAAGAAAGTTATTTTCCTGTGCCACTGCCCAGCAGAGACACAGAAGTGATCCCCAGGGTATATTTCCTATTTCCCATCCACTCATCAAGATTTTTCTTGAAGAGTGCTAATGAAGAACTTTGCTTGACATAGATGGGTAGCTTGTTCCAGAGTATAGGAAGTCTCTGGGACAGGAATCTATCCCTCCAGCATATCCTGTTTATTGTGGTGACAAGGTTTAGGTCCCTAGAGTGTGTAGCTTGGAGGGATTGGGATTTCTTTAGGTGCAGCATGTCCAACAGCTCTGGGTTTGACATAGCTTTATATGTTAGGCAGAGATCACCTCGGAGTAGGTGATATGCTACAGAGTAAAGCTGGAGTTTTTTGAGGCAGTCAGTGTAGGGCATTTGTTTGAGGCCAGTAATCCTCTTTGTGAGATACTTCTGTGGCCTTTCCAGCTGCTGTAGATGTCTTGTGAGGTACATTCCAAAAGGGGCATTGTACTCTATAATGGGTCTAATGAGTGACGAGTAGAGGGGAACAATGGCCTCTTTTTTCCTAGATGAGAACCCTTTTAGGATGAGGTGTGCCATGTAGAAGGACTTCCTGACTACTGTGGCAATGTGTCTATCGAAGGAGAGACTACTGTCTACCTGGGTCCCAAGGTCTCTTATCATGCATTCAGTGTTAAGTAGATTGCTGCCTATGTGGTAGTTCATGGGTACATATTCATCATTATTCATTATAACCAGTCCTCCACCCTTATCAGGTTGCATCACCTTCACCCGTGCCTGTTGAACCAAGTTAAGTGCTAGTTCTTCTTCCTTAGTAATGTTGTGACCCTTCCCTTTACTTTGATTTTGTACACAAATACAATTGAATAAGTCCACTTCACAAACATGTTCAAACATTGTTAATGTCGGGTGTAGTGGGGGACAATAGGTACTACGTACATAGAACGGATTCTGAGGTTGATGTCTAGCCCCAAACAAGAAACTAAAATTAAGCTTCCTTGTAAATAATTTTAAATCAATTATAGTTTCAGCAAAGGAGGCTTTGTGAGATGGAACTACGGTTAATCCTTTCGCTAATAAATCCGCTAACTCGATGCTCACTTTCAGTGTAGAAAAATTAAAAATTTTAAAGTCACCTTGGCTATTGTATAGCAGTTCAAAGTTGTTCTCCACACTGGGTTGTTGTGGATCCGATACTAATACCTGTTCAAGTTCCTGTAGTTCACCCTGGGAAGACCCTGCCTCAGATTGTACCCCGAGGCTTGTGGCCGAAAATTCTGCTAGTATCCAAAGTTGTTATTATTATTATTCCTATATTGGTTACCAGTTTCATTCCAGCCTCATGTAGTTTTCCTTAAGGTGCCTATGGCCTGCTCATGTAGGGGCGGGCCTTGACACCTATTTCCATCTAACCCAGGGTTGACCCGGCTTGATAACCGGTACCGTTCATTGATCCAAAAATGCGGCCATGGGACTGCCCAGTTTGTGATGATGGGGGGTTAGGATAAGCAGAGCCAGATGCATATGCTTCTCTGTCCCTGTTCAGTTTCTTTATTTTAGTGGCTTTTAGTTTGGTAATATGTTGGTCTATACTAGTTAGGCATCTGTCATATTCAAATTTGTACCTCGAAAAATCAGCATACCTTCTTATTTTTTCATCTAATGCTGTCACCTCTTTTAAAAGGGCTTCAGTCATAATTCTATAGTGTTT
The DNA here is from genome assembly GCF_019279795.1 of Protopterus annectens. NCBI lineage: Eukaryota > Metazoa > Chordata > Ceratodontiformes > Protopteridae > Protopterus > Protopterus annectens. The sequence goes on from NC_056740.1 coordinate 355,553,691, forward strand.
ACTCATCAAGTCCAATAATTCCAAACTGTGTCTATTAAACAACTTCAACAATTCCTCATGGAATTGTGTACCTTGAATAAGGCCATTCGGGTATTGCCAGGACCTCAGTCCTTTAGGGACAATCCCTTCACTAGTACATTCTTTAAAATATGAAATTTCTAACTGTAATTTTTTATACTTCACCAACATTCAGACCAAGCTCTTCAAGTCAGTGGTGATATTCACAGTTGAGTTCTGTATCCCTTCTGCCAGGTCTCCCCTCTGAGTACTACTCATCAGTTCAGACAATGTTGGCCACTCCTGCTTCCAACCTGTAACCCCAGAGTTGGAAGCCCTAATAAGCCCCAAGGGTTCAGTCTGTACTGGGTCTGCTGCTTGTTCAACCACTATATTTCAGCCAACCAGTTGTGCCTCCTTATGGAAATACCTGAACCCGCTGCTCTTGCCGTTTCTTTGGCTACATGAGAAATGAGTCTCATGGAAGAATTGGAAATGGAAGTCAGGGTAACCAACTGAGAGGTGACTGAATACTGTACCTCTTCAGAAATAGCTCCTGAGAGAGTATCTGACAGCTTCTTTATCAGATTTCTCTGCAGTCTCATAAAAATGTGCCTGGTAGTTCAAAGACCATAGGTCAAAGATCATTGAAGCATAAACTTGCTTCCTGAATCTATCCATTGCCCGTTACTACTTGTTGGGTGGATGGATAGAGGAACTGTCTTCTGCTAGTTCCTTTTAGTGACCGGCACTATTACCATGGCATCTATGGTAACTCCCTTTGTTCAAAAAGGTTTATCCTCTGGGGCTGGCTGTGATAATTTTGTCTGGCCTCTTGGGAATTGGTTTGGTGGTGATAGGTGCCTTCCACACCTAATGAGAGATCAATTCAATGAGCTTGTCGGCAGGTGGAGATACCCAGGAAAAAGATGGGTGGGCACTGAAAGCCTGCAGGTATACAGATTCTTCAGTTGAAGGGTTGAGGAATTTCCAACCACGTGTCTGCTTAAGTATTTCCAGGATGTCTCCAAAGGAGACATTGCCAGGGGGTGATCTGGGGGACCCTTCACCCTCAATGAAATCCGTGTCTTCTGTGATGGACTCCCTTGGAGAGTCCAGGTGTTTCCTCTTACATGATTTCTTCTGAGGGACCTCTTCAGGGGGAATGTCTGGGGAGGTATTGGTGGAAGAAGGGGTACCCTGCTAGGTAGCCCAAGGTTGTAGTACGTGCTGACCCTGTGGAGGGGTTGGTTGATGATCCAGGCCAGAAATGGCCAGGGATGCGGCTCTAAGGAGGAAGAAACTGACCTGGTAAGAAATAGCCAATGCCCTCTTCATGGCCTTTAAACAAGAAAACACATGTAGTATTTAGTTAACAGTTACACATGAATCTACTACCACATTCTCCATGCTGGGCAACTGTTATCTGCACCATGATGTATATGGATGTTTAGTGTATTCCATGTACTGCTTTGCTTTACTGGAACTGCATAGTTGTTGTTATACTGATACTTTAAACCGTACTGTGTATATTTCACTGGAAAACTGCATCTACCTTGCACTTTACTGTATTAACCTCATAGAATATTTTGGAATACTAACTAGTGGATACCTGGTTAAAGTGATTACTTATGCACTATCTTTAGTTGTTAATTGCTTAGAAAGTGTGTCCGACCTACTGCTTACTTCACCACTTTTTTCTCTCTCCCTTTATGTACCCAGCTCTCCAACCTGCCTGACCTGTACTAGGTTTTGGGTTTATTGCCCTGTCTAAGATTTCAGCCTCTTCCCCAAGCTAAGGAACATAGCCAAACCTTTCTCTGGGCATCATTTCCCTCAAGGATACAAGAAAGTATGTTTTAAAACCACTGTTTGTAAATAATACACTTGTTATACAACTCCAGGTATTTATTGTACACTCCCTAGCCAGGACAGCCAGCAGCCAAAACCTTCTTTCCTCTCAACTTCCAAAACTTCCCCTCTTATAGCCTCTTCATACAACTCCTCTGTTACTGTCCCTTTCCCACTAGATCTGCTAGCCCTGCGAGTAGCCTTGGTTGCATTATAACCTTTGCCCACTAGATGACACCCTCTTCCCAGGTCTAATCTCATTGAATAACTATCTTCCAATCTTAATTTATAAATCTCAGGCATCCACTTCCTAATATATTTATCTATCTGGTATACCCACTATACCCCTCTTTTTTTTTTACTATACATTTCTCAACTGCACAGCCTACTATCTCCCCTTAAACTTACCTTAACAGTCAGCACTCCACTGATTGTTTTCTCAGAATTTAGTCCTTCACTGGCTCTACCCACTCCGTTCACCCAGCGGGCTCACTCCGATCCCCTACCCTGCCCCCAATTTCCACCTGCCCCCCATGCTCCTACATTTATACTACCCTAACCACACCCCCTAATTACTCTGCCATTCCCACACATTACATTCATCCAACTACAATTCATCCTTTCTGTACACCCAACCCACCACAATTCACTCTCTTCTATCACCCCACCCATACTCTCTATCCCAACTACTACTTTACCCCACAATGTCTCCACTAACTCCCACCTTATCTCCAAAACCTAGACCACATTACTACCTCATACCCCCACTTGTAATCCTTTATCTTCTCACCGCCTATGAATTCCACTATCTAGCTAACTCTCAGTATCCTACTTCAGTTACCACCACTAGCATCCAACCACACACCCCTACGCCAATACTACCCCACCTCTTCTCCAGTTCCACTACTCCAAAACCTCTCCATCCCATATGACCTACATATTTAAACCCTAGGACTAAAAACTATTACCAACTCCTACTAAAGATCACCAAACTCATAAGGAGTATATTACCTAACCTCATAGCCGATGGCGACATCCACCCTAACCCAAGCCCAAACTCACCTGCTACCACTAACCCCACAAATACTACTCCTACTAACCTAAGAAGCTCATATGACGCCCCTAATTCATTTCTAGTCTGTCACCTAAATATCAGAAGTATAAATAAGAAAATCCACTATCTGCATGCCCTCCTGGACATGCACTCCCCTGATCTACTATGCCTTACAGAAACCTGGCTTAAACCCATTATCCCTGATAATGAAATTATACCCCCCAACTACAATATAATAAGACTTGACCAGAAAGGTAGAAAAGGAGGCAGAGTAGCCATCCTATATAAATCCACTCTTGCGGTATCCACAATTAACACACCACAAGACTTATCAACTACCAACTCTCAAACAATAATTTCAAAAGTCCAACTTAACAAACACAAATTTATAAACATAGTATGCAGTTATTTTCCCCCAGGCAACAACATAGACACCTTAGAATGCACCCTCCAATGGCTATCCAGTAACCATCCCCAAGAAACAATTATTCTCAGGGAATTCAATATTGACTGGATAACATGTTCATCATACTTCCCCACCACCCATATCAACTTACATGGTTTCTCCCAGATTATTACTTCCCCCACCAGAATCAATAAGCCCAACAATAAGGAGAGTATCCTAGATTAGATCTTAATAAATGACAAACCTCAGTTATACAAATCAGGCAATTACCTGAGGAAATGAGTGACCACCTCCTAACCTATATAATCAGAAAAAGGGATGATGTCTCACCAAACCAGCTTTAAAACCCTTAGGTATACAAAGAACTTTAACCTAACTAGTTTCCAGGCCAAACTTAACTCATGCAAATGGGCCGATCTTAAATTACTTCCCTTTGATGAAGCAGTCTCAGACTTCAATGCTAGATTCCTTGCCATCTTAGACAGGCATGCTCCCACACAAACAATCAGAACCAAAAACAAAATTGCTCCATGGCTAACCGATAGTAGTAGACAAAAACTTATTGCTAGAAACACAGCATGGACCTCCTGGAGAGCCACCAAATCCCCAGAAGCCCACATTAGATGTAAACAAATGAGAAATGAGGCAAAAAGGTCTATTGTGTTAGACAAACAAAACCACTATTTCAATTTACAGCAAAAGCACCAAAATCAGCCTCAAAAATTCTGGTCACTTCTGAATAAACTGCTCCACCCAGGTAAATCCTCAACCCCCACCCCCTCAGCTACCCTACAACTACCTCCTAAATGTGTTGCAAAGACCTTTAATACTTTCTTCACTGAAACAGTCCAGTCCCTAGCTAATAATGTATCTCCCACCTCTTCTACTACAACCAGACCCACTCAGGTAAATATCCCTTCTCCCACCTCTTCTACTACAACCACACCCACTCAGGTAAATATCCCTTCTCCCACCTCTTCTACTACAATCACACCCACTCAGGTAAATATCCCTCCATTCAAATTGGATCCTATATCCACTGACTATATTAAATCCCTACTTAAGAAACTAAAGCCCACCATCCTGGCAGCAGACCTACATACTGTGGAGTTTCTGCAAAAGGCGGCTAATGAAATAGCATACCCTAACTCCATCCTAATCAATCGTACTATCCACGAATCCTACATCCCCTCCATCTGGAAAATCTCTCACATTATTCCACTTCATAAAGGGGGAAACTCCACTGAACTCTCAAACTACAGACCTATAGCCATCCTATCTCCCTTAGCCAAAATAATGGAGAAATGCATACATAAGCAAATTCTAACTCACCTTACTCAGAATACTCTCCTAGCCCCAACCCAGCACAGATTTACACCCACCCATAGTAAAACTACTGCCCTTCTCTCCTTTTGTCACACAATAAATCACAACCATAATCAGAATAAGCTCTCCTCTGCCCTCTTTCTCGATCTATCGAAAGCATTCGACATGGTGAATCACCACCTACTCCTAGACTCTCTACAGTCACTTTCCTTAGACAACCCAGTAATCAACTGGTTCCACTCTTGCCTGCATGGCAGACAACAAGCTGTTCAATGGAAAGACAATCTATCCCCCCTTCTACCTGTCACCCTTGGAGTACCCCAAGGTTCTATATTGTGTCCCGTCCTTTTCTCTATATTCATTAATGACCTATCCTCCTATATTCATTAATGACCTATCCAAAGTTATCCCAGATGCAACATGTATACAGTATGCAGATGACTCCACACTTATCTGCTCTGCCTCTACTCCCACAGAGCTACAATCCCTATCCCAAATCACTTTCAGCAAAGTAGAGAACTGGCTCAATAATCGTCATCTCCTACTGAACCCAAACAAAACTAAACTACTACTTTTCTCCCCTACCCGTAAGCTAACATTACCAGTAATTACAATCTCATCTAACAATGGCACCATAATCTCTCCTGAACATTGCACTAAACTTCTTGGAATATCATTGATAATAACCTGAAGTATGATGCCCATATAGACAAAACCATAAAAACAGTTAACAAAAAAATAGGCTCCTTGTATAGGATTAAACAATTCTTAACCTCATCTGCCAGAACTGCCATAGCTTGGACACATCTGCTGTCAACCCTTCTCTACGCCTCACCCATCCTCACAAATCTAAGCAAATAAAATCTTTACAAAATCACTAGCTGCTATAACAATATAGCTAGGTTTGCCACAGGCTCAGCCTACAGAACCCACCACTGTCAAAATCTTCACAAATTAGGATGGCTAGAACTACCCATTCAGTTCCATTATAACCAACTCATAGTTATTCATAAAACCTACCAGTACTCCCATTCTGACTAATATTATTACCCCCTACAGCAACCTAGCATCCCTCCGCTCATCCAACAGAATGCTAGTACAAGCTACCAAAGCCAACAACTCAGCCGGAGAATCATTATTCTCCAACTTTGCTGAAAAAAAATGGAACTCCCTTCCTGCTGAACTAACCACCACATCTTTCTTGCCCGAATTCAAAATATCCCCAAAGATGCATATAAACAGGGATTGGTTATGTCCATGTCTAAACCCAGACTAACCCAAAAAATAACAAGAAAACGGTAAGAAAAACATAGCTATGTCCATGTCTAAACCCAGACTAACCCAAGAAAATAACAAGACAAAGGTAAGAAAAGCATAGCTCACAGAGGTGAAATACCCATTAATAACCATTCCCCACCTAGACAACATACACTTCTCTACAACCATTAGAATTCTATTATCAGGAAGATAACTTGTTAAACTACCCATTCTGTAGCTATGCTCTTCTACCCCTCTAAATACTGTTTACAATAACTTCCCTTCTTACCTAACCACCTTTTCTCTTAACTATCATCCTTACATTCAACCTGGAAATAATTTTCTTTCTTTTTTACGCACTTCAAAGATGTAAAATGTTATCTCTGTATATTTATACCATAAACCTACAATGTTTGCTTGATTTAAATGTAACCTTGACTATAATTTGTCAGTGATTTGTTAAATTTCTAGATTTCTATGTAACTACAACTTTAAGTGTCACTTATTTGCAATGTGGAGCTTTTCTCCCCGGGCCTCCGCTGAAAATGGATATGTATCCAGTCAGACTTTCCCGGTTAACAAATGTAAAATAAAAAATAAATAAAATAAACAGACTGACCCACCAGAAGAGCAGAGGTGCTCTGGGGCCGAAAGGGAAGACCTCAATGCTGAAGCCCCTCCCTGTTCCAATGAGGTCCCCATTGAGACCGAAGTCAGACTCAAACTTGTCTGTGTTGATTCACTGAGATGCCATGATGGTGCCAATAAACTGGGAGCAAACCCCAATGATTCACAACCAACCATCAAGCTGCAGCCCTGAGACACTCTGTTTCTAACACAACCAAAGTGCTCTGGGCAATCGTCCATTCCAAAGAAAAAGAGACGTTCGGAACTGACATGGTGAGTTCCAGAAAGCTTGGAACCAAGGAAGTAAAGGGAGAATACAATTGTAGAAGTCGGCTCCAATGTTGTCTTCTTTTTTAGGCTTGGCACTGAGGAAGTACCAATGCAGAGCATTTTTTCACCTCCAAGGAGATCCGAATATGACCTGTCCAAAAGAGGAGGGAAGAAGACCTTTCAGAATAAGTTTATTCTTTCTATCAATGCTTGTTGATGAAAGCATAGCAGATAGAACAGTCCTCTTGCAAGTGCAAGGGACTCAGACAATACACACTTAATGGATGTTGGTCAGAAAAAGGAATTTTGTGACTGCATTTCATACATTTTTTTGAAACCAGCCTGAGTCTTCTCTTTAGTAGCCATATCCAAGAAAAGACAATGACGGCAAAGGACACACACACACACACACACACACACACACACACACACACACACACACACACACACACACACACACACACACACACGGGAAAGGTACCACACACACAAGAAAAAAATCAACATGACAGAATGAAGGAAGGGATGAGTTACCAATGATGGTAAACAGTAGACTTACCAATAGGTAAGAGGGGAGGGTAAGGGATACCAGCAGTGGTATGTAAGAGCTAACTAATGGTAGTTGGAAGGGGAGTGAGAGAAAAATAAATAATTTTGCATAAAAATGGCTGAAAGCTATGAAAAACAAGGTATAGAATAAGTTTAGAAAGGAAAAGGAAGACATTTTAAGTAAAATATGTGACTTAACTGTAAGGCTCAAGAAAGAGGTGGCAAAACCATGTCTGAAGCTGAAAGTGTCAAACGAGATCTGTGGTAATCCCCTAAGCATTATGGGTAAGGGATGTGCCAGAGAGTTTTTTGAGTCCACGAGCTATAGAAATGGCTGAGTCAAATCCGAAGGATTGGTACCGAACCCACAGGTTGATGACAGAATGAAGATTGACAACTTCAAATCTATCATTAGATCCTATTAAAAAGAACTCAGCAGCTGGCCAGATGGACTGAATGGCTATTTTTGAGAAGTATAAGTGACTGCCTATACTCTTGTTTGGTTTATTTGCTTTAGAAAATTTTAATTGAAGATTTTGTTTCAAAAATTTGTAAGGAGACCATTGTTGTTCCAATACATAAAAATCACCCTGGTTATGCTATTGGTGATTACAGACCAATTAGTTTGATGTGTACCCTTGAAGAGTGTTTTTAGAGAACACTTAGTTTCTCTAATGATAAATACAACATGGATTTATATCTGGAAGATCAAGTCTATCTATTTTGGTGAATTTCTATGAACATATAGTAAGTGTGTTGGACAGAAAGGTCTAGCTATAGATGTTGCTTATCTGGATCTGGATAAGGCCTTTGATTCAGTTACACATTCAGACAGATTTAAATGTGTCTGTAAAGAAATGGGTTATAAATTGGTTGGTAGGTTGGAAAAGCAGAGTTAAGAAAAAAACATTCAAAATATAAGTCTATTAAAGGTGGTGTTCCCCAGGGGTCAGTTTTTGGACCACTGTTGTTTATTTTGGTTGTAAATAATTGTCCGATATCTAAACAAACTTGTTTGAGTAAATTTGTGAATGATTTAAAGGTTGAAGGCATAATAACTAATACAGTAGATCATCATAGGTTCATAGGTGTGTACTAGGCTAATGGCCCTGGAGCCTTTACAAGCCTAGCCCAAAAAAATTGCCCAGGCACCATGCCACCTGATGTTAGTTCACAGTGCCCATATCCAGTAGGGTAACTGGAGTGATCCCTGGGGTGAACTTTCTGTTACCCATCCACTTGTCAAGATTTCTGTTGAAGAGGGGCCAGTGAGGTGCTCTGCTTGACATGAATCGGAAGCTTATTCCAGAGTATGAACAGTCTTTGGAAATGAACCTGTCCCTCCAGCATGTTCTGTTAAATGTGGTAATGAGGTTGTGATCTCTGGAGCATGTGGCATGGAGGGATTGGGATTTCTTTAGGTGTAGCATTTCAAGTAGGGCTGGGTCAGACATGGCTTTGTAAGTCAAGCAGAGATCACCTCTAAGTAGACGATAAGAGACTGAGAACAGCTGAAGTTTCCTTAGTTTGTCCATGTAGGACATGTGTTTAAGGCCTAGGATTCTTTTTTGTGAGGTACTTTGTGGCCTCTACAGCTGTTGTAGGTGTCTGGTCAGGTACATGCCAAACAGGGCACTACATTCGATGATTGGTCTAATGAGGGATGAGTAGAGAGGGATGGTGATGACCTCTTTCTTCATGGATGCGAAACCTTTGGTTATAAGATATGCCACATAAAAGGACTTTCTGACCATAGGAGAGGGCCCAGGACTGAGCCCTGTGGGACTCCATTCATGACTGGTTGATACTCTGACTTGGAATCCGCAACTTTCACTCTGTGGGTCCTGTCTGTGAGCCAATTTGCAACCCACCTAGTAATGTAAGGGTTGATGCCTAGTTTGTCTGAGTTTATCAATGATACCTGAGTGGGGAATGTTATCAAAGGTCTTGGCCAAGTCGAGGCAGACTGTATGCACTGCCTTAGCCTCATCCACAGCCTTGTTGACTGCATCAAAGTAGTCAACCAGGTTCAGCAGTCAGAATCTCCCCTTGACAAAGCCAAACTGTGTGGGAAAGTAGTTTGGAGATTGCCTATATCTTTGTTAAGCAGATGCATGATGATGTGCTCCATAGCTTTGCATACCAGACTTGTCAGGCTAATGGGGTGATAGTTACCAGGGTTTGTAGTTGCTCCCCCATTATGGACCAGGATGACTGTAGCAGTGTGCCGTTCATTAGGGACATAGCCTGAGGTAAGGCTGTGATTGAACAGGGTACACAGATGTGGTGCCAGTTCATTTTGTAGCTCATGTAGGATGCAGCCTGGGATATTATCAGGTCCCATGGATGCTGTATTCCTGGCTTTGGACAATGCAGCTTCTACCTGTGCTGCAGAAATGGTGGGTACCAGGCTTTCTTCTGGTATTGTGAGAGGTCCCTTGGGGGGGGGGGTAAAGTTGGCACTGAATCTGTCGGCCAGTATGTTGGCTATATCTGTTGGCTCAGTATAGGAGGTGCCATTGTGGAATAACTCAGAGCAAATCTGGGGATTGCCTTGAAGGTTTTTGAGATAGCTATAGAAGGCTTTGTGGTTGTTTTTGATGTCAGCCGCAATTCTGCCAGTATAGCTGGCTTTAGAGGATTTGATAAGGGATCTCAGCTTTTTGTTGAGACTGATAAGGGAGGTTTTCCAGTCTTGTGACTTTATTTTTTTCTGCAACAGTTTCTTCCTCCTGTTGTAGAGTTTAAGGATGTCTGGGGACCACCAGATTGGCTTCCCTTATTTGGAGGAGAGCATCTTAGTTCTATTTGGTATGGCAAGGTCCATGCATTTGTGTACATGCTTGTACAGTGCATTGATGTATGATTCTGCAGTCGGGCAGTTATTTTCCATTGGCATGGGTGCCAAGAAGTTAGCCACCTCTGGTTTTAGGAGCCCAAAGTCAGCTTTGGAGAAGTTTTTCAGGGTGGTCACCTTAGCAGGGGTTGTAGGTGAGATGGAGATTTCCATGGTGATCATTGTTTGCAAAACTATCTGGACAAGCTAACCATATGGGTATAGCAAAAGTATATGAAATCTAATAACAATAAATGTTCTGTTTTGCACTTTGGTGTTACCAGTGATGGAATTATATGGCTAACAATTTGTTTTTTGGTTAAACAAATTTAGGTGTAATTGTTAGTTTACCTCTTGCTTTTGATTCTCATGTGAATTGTATTCTTAGGAAAAAATGTTATGGACTAATAAAAATATTTTTAGGTCCTTTACTTCTAGGGATAGTGTTTTTATAGTTAACTTATTTTCTGCCAACATTCGCCCCATGATTAAATGTTGTAGTTCCTTTAATAAGCTGGGGACCTCACTGCGGGCCAAGCTTGAGCATGTTCAAAAAACATTTACCAAACATATATTTGGATGTGAATCCTTGACGTATGTTAAGAGGCCTGAAAACATAACCCTTTATTTGATAGCTTATAGGATATTACGGGCTGATTTAATTTTGGTCTAGAAGTGCACTAAGGAGGAAGGGTTTTCTGCAATGCTGGGATTCGTTTTGGATTCGTCATGGTTTAAATACTAGGAATAATACTTTTTTTGTTCACTTATGTAATGTCTTTTTTTTCCATCTTAGTTGCTGATAGATTATGGAATACTCTACCTATAGATTATGTGTGCAAATAGTTTACTAATGTTTAAGTCTTCATTAGACATATGATTTAAGGACTTGTTATATGCAAGAGGATCTAAATTAATGCAAGCCCTTAACTGGCCTTCTTATGTCCTGGGCTTAAGTCTTTGAACCATTGAATATAAAATAACATATCTGTAAAGGTTGTCATTTATACTAGTAGAATACAACATAATACAGAGTAACCCAAGAAATAGTAACATTGTCTATGGATAACACTAAGTGTAATTTGTTTAATGTACAAGAGGTGAAGAGAGAGATAAAGGCAAAGGAGAGATAAGTAGGGAAAGTATACAAATTTAAAAGTGATAGACATAAAGTGGTTAGTTGAGAAAGAAGATTATTAATAAAACTGACAACATGTCAGAGTGAGTGAAAATTGGTTAGTAAAGTAAGGAATGTGTGCATACAATTGAAGAGAAAGTACAAGTATAAAGTTAATAGAGACAGAGGGATTTAGAAATTACCAGTGAGCATTAAATAAATATTAAACATATATATTTTGGTAGCATAGCAAGTGACTGGGGTTTTCTTTATTCCAAGCATTCCTTCCATCTGCCTTTGATATCCTGTGGACTGGTGATCAGGTTGTTGCTGGCATCCCTTATGATGGGTGTCTGATGACTGTCTTCTTTATCTTTGTGTCTTTGCCATGCAGTCTGATAGTTTCTTTGTACCATCTGATGAGTCTGTTTCTAGAAGTTGAAAGAGTGCCTCTGCTGTTTTGTACTTTGCTATCTTGTCTGCTCTCTTAGCCTCTTTGTTAGCCAACTGGTATTCCTTCTTAGCATTGTCTGTCTTTTTTATCTCTCACTTTTTCTTACAGTCCTTCTTTCTTTTAATAACTTCTGGAATCTTTGCTTTCCACCACCAGCTTTCCTTATGTACTTTACTTCCATACACTACTTGGCCACAAGTCCGTTCTGTAGTCCTCAGACATGCTGTTTTAAGGTGCTGCCATTCTTCAGCACTATTTCCTGTTCTTCCTACAGTGTTGAGTATTTCCCTGAACTCTTGCACTTTCACTCCATTCAATTTCCAGGCATTCAATCTGGTCCCCATTGACCTTAGGGCATTCTCTGACCACTGCTTGCAGCTGATTGTGACCATCAGTGATTTATGCTGTAGGATGACTGTTTCACCGGAGATGACCTTACAATAATTGATTCTATACCACTTCCCCAATATTTGCTTTATCTTAACTTCAATCAGTGCAGCATTGCTCTTATCATTGCATTCATATTTATTTTCTTTACAAATCATTGATCATTACTGTGTCACTTTTTGATGCTGAAAAACATTTACATAAACCAGGGAAATGAGAAATAAAAGTTGATTACTTAAAATGCAGCACGTGCAGCCTTTTAAACATACATGTTTTCATTATTATTTTGTTATATATCCCACTGACACTTTTTTAAACAGCAAGACTTTATATCAGTTTTAATTTCTGGATCAGATATATATATTCAGAAATAGGATTACATTATCATTCTCATTTTTCTGCTCTCCAAGAGAAGGTTTTTAAAAATGAACAGTGTTTCTTGACAGTATACTTGTTAATTGTGACAGTGCCCATTGGAACTTTTATTCCTTTGGCTGCATAAAGTTCTGAGAAATACAAATATGTTTCCCTGGTCCAATTTGTTCATTGATTCATACGTAAGTAATAGGCTAAGTGCCCTTGCGGACCATTTTAAGCCTAGCCAGCTTCCCTTTTGGTGCTTAATTAAGCTTCCAACCTTTATTTGCTTCATTTTAGCATTCTGTTGGCTGTCTCTGTTGCTTACAACCACATCATGAGCTGTCTTTGTTTGCATCACAGATGGAATTTTATTCTGATGTGCACCTAAATATAAGTCTAGCTGGAGTTGTCACTATTGTAGGACGTACAAAGCATCTGTGCCCCTTTAACATCATACAGATTTGTTGCTTCCATGGCACAGCATTCATATTTACAATTCTTACAGCTTTATTCATGGTTTTCAGCAAATATTTCCCTTATTGTGTGTGTGGTTGTTTTTGCGTGTGTGTTGGGAGACGTGCCTGAGACCATGGTGGTACCACTTTTTCTGTGGCATAATCCCAGATTAGTGCAAAACTTTTCAAACCAGAAACTATTAAATGTTGAACTATTGCCGGCTCAAATGGTTTTAACATTTCAGAAGTTGAGAAAAACTTGTTAAATACTGGCCCAACTCTTTTTAATATTTATTTTATGTATTTATTTTATTTTATTTTACATTTGTTCATTAGGATAGTCCAACTGTGCCAGTAGCCCATTTTCAACAGAGTCCCAGGGGGAACCCCCAAGAATACAAGAAAAAAAAATGTTGCAACAGATTAAAAAGATTAAAATAATAACTACAATCAGATATTTTAATATTTATATTAAACAATACATTAAAAAATGTAGACATTACGCATTATAATAGGATTGATAACAAGTTCACACAGTTACAGTGTATACAGATTTCAAGAGTGATACCAGATTTGGTAAATGCAAGCTGTACTTCTTCAGCAGAGAGTTTAAGATGAAAACGTGGTTAGTGGAAGAAGAGAATTAGTAGGCGATTACTATTAGATAATATGAAGAGTGGGGAGAGAGAAGGTAGGATGAGAATTCACAAAAGGTATCAGTTAAGGCAAGGTGAAGAGAGAGGAGAAATAAAGTTATCCAGGGGTAATACAGGAGCAGATCCAGTTCTTGTTTAGATGTTCTTTAAGAAGGAGTTTGAATTTGGAGGTAGTAGGGGTATTTAGAATATATTGGGGGATGCTGTTCCATATTTTTGCAATTTGATTTGCAAATAAGGAGACACCAAAAGTGTTGCAGGATTTCTTAGGTTTTAAAAGTAGTTTGTTGGATGAGCGGAGGGTACTGGTGGTGTTGTAAAGTTGTACTAGGTTCATTTGTGCTGCACAGGCTTCTGGTTGGTATAAAATGTTGTAAACAATTGGGAGCTGGTTAAAAGCAAGTAGGTTTGGTAGCTCCAGCAACTGTAACTGTTTAAGGGATGTACAGTGGTAGGTTCTATTTTGGAGGCTGGCAGCAAAGCAGGCTATTTTATGGTAGCATATCTCTGATTTGGACAGTTCAGATTTTCTAAGATTAGTGAAGATGGGGGAGGCATACAATAGTGTGGACAGAAGGTGTGTTCTAGCTATAGGTTGTTTAGTTGAGGGGGTAAGGAATGTTCTTGACCTATATAGGCAGCCTAGCTTGTTATGCACCTTTTTTATGGAAAGGGCTATGTGCTTGTCATATTTTAGGGCACAGTCTTTTGTGACACCAAGTAACTTTGTGCTATCTACTGGCTCAATTATAGTGCCGATGGAGGAGAGAATGTGAAGTTATGAAGGAGGTTCTCTGGTTTTATTATTGGAAAATATCATTAGCTTTGTCTTGTTAGGGTTTAGTATGAGTTGTCTTTATTTGAGGAACTGCTTTATGTCTAAAAAGCACTCTGGGTCTTGGGTAGAAGTTCTGGGAGGGGGGGGCTGTGCAGATAACCGTGGAATCATCTGCATACTGTATGATATTTGCATGTGGGGATACCGAGCTAAGATTGTTTGTAAAGACGGAGAAAAGTAGAAGCCCAAGAATAGAGCCTTGTGGGACTCCTACAGTAATAGGTAGAAGGGTAGAGATTTCATCTTTCCATATAACTGCTTGTTGATGGTCGGACAGATAGCTGTAAAACCAGGTAATTGAAGAAATTGAGAGGTGGATAGATGATAAATGTTCAAGTAGTTTTTGGTGGGATACAATATCAAATGCTTTTGACATATCCAAGAAGATGGAAGAGACGAGTTTGTTACTATTTCTATGGTGGTTTATGAAGTCTGTAAAACTTAATAGGGCAGTTGTGGTGCTATGTTTTGGTCTAAAGCCATGCTGTGATTTTGCGAGACAGTTATTTTGTAGTATTTAGGTCAGTAGTGGAGTTTGTATACATTTTTCAAGTATTTTGCTAAGGGGGGAAGTATGTCAATTGGTCTATAGTTGGATAATTCTGTGGATTGGCCACCCTTATGCAGAGGAATAACATGGGAGATTTTCCAGAATACTGGTCCATATTGTGCAGTAATGGAACGATTAATGAGTAAACAAACTGGGTATGAGACAGAGTCTGCTGCTAGTCTAAGAAATTCGCTTGGAAGTTGATCTACTCTTGATGTTAGACTGACAGGTTTTACTATTGGAAAGTTTGAATGCTTGTCATTCAGGATCAACAAAAATATTGCACCATTAACTAATCATGAACATGCTAATATCTGACCAAGCTAACTTTTGGCAACTGTGACATCTGAACTGGAAAATTCAGATCACTGACAGTATTTGGCTGGTATAATGGGAAAAGGGGTTGTGGATGGATGGATGGATGGATTTGGCTGGTACACTGTTAATATCTTGTTTATTGAAGAGTCCAATCTTGTGAAATATTTTTTTCTCAATAATGTTTGGGTTTTCACAATTCCAAATTAGTTTAGTAATAGTATTATTGGATCTTTGTAAAGCTTCTGGGATTATTAATCTATGTGCTTTCAGTAGGCACTTTTTATCAATGGTACTACATAATCCTTACAACACCATTTTTATAAGAATCATATTTTTATGATTTCAAACCCCGTGTCATTTTTATATCAGTGGTTCATCTCACAAAAAATGTTTTTTCTTTCTGGAACATTTGATGTGTCTCGTTTTTGCACTGATCTTATTCTTATGTTAATACTTTTTGAACTGCACAATTGGCTAGCATATTGTTGTACCTCTATATTAAATAAATTGTTTAATTTTGTGCAAAGCTGGATGTTTCTCTCATTTACTTTCAATTTCATCTAACATTAATGTTTTTGTGACTGCATATTCAGCTGTTATGTTGCTGTAATCCTCTGTTACACAAATAATTTCACATTCTATAAAATTTCATCATTCTCTGTTTCACTTTCAATATTCTTTATTACTCAGCCTCGGAATTGATGTCATTCTCTGTAACACAAACTGTTTCATTTTCTATAAACTGGATCTTTTATTGCTTTACTGTCAATATCCTCTTAACATTAGTGCCTTTGGGTCTATACACTCACCAATCTTTTTGATAAAGTCATCTGATAATAGGTTTTCTCATAGGTTTCTCATAGGTTCATACTAAACTAACTGCCCTTGTGGGCCATTTTTAAGTCTAGCCAATTACCCCAAGTGAGAATCAAACCCTGAACCTTGTGTTTGTAAGGTAAACACCTTAAATGTTAAGCCAACCTCCCTCCCAAAATGTTGCATATCTTTCTCCTTTCTTTGTGATTTGCTGTGGATGTCTTCAAATACAGCTGCTGATGTTCTTTTCTTCTTGTTGTGATGAATTTCAAAATCATTCACAGTGACAATTTTTGAAAGTTTAGTGGCTATTTTGATTTTGGGTTATTAAAATAGTCTTGACTTGCTTGTGATCTGCTATTAGTTTGAAACCTTTTCTGTAGATATCTACAAGCCCACACAACCATTAATGTTTCATTCTCATTAAGTGAGGACTTATTTTCTGCGTCACATAAAGATCTATAGGCATCTGCAATGATTTTATGATTATTTCCCTGGATTTGGCTTAATACAGCTCTCAATCCACTGGATTTGCATTTACCTCAAAAGTGATTTGTTTCAGATTCACGATCAGGAAGCCGCAACATTGTTTCTGAACTGAAGCTTTTTTTTTATCTAATTGTTCTATAGCTATTTGCTGCTCTTCAACCTGTTCAAAAGCAATGCCTTTTCATTAATTTTCTTAATAGTACTGTAGGTCAGGATTTTTGATAAAGTATGTACTGTTATTTGCTCCTTCAAGTAAGCTTTTGACTTCTTTGGCATTAACTGTTAATGATAGGTCATGCAGTTTCTTTCCTTACTTGGGTCCAAAGAATTGCCTTTCTCAGCAGATGTAAAACCATAAAACTCTTAAAGAAATTATTTAAACTCACATTTACCATTCTTTAGCATTATTACGCCTTAGCCCTTATTTGGGAATTGAGACATGCTTTTCTCAGAAAAGATAAAACCATAAAACTCTTGACACTGATTGACATCTTATGATTTCTGTTCAGCATTATTACACATTCTCTATATCTTCCTAGTTCTTCTGTTAATGTCTTGTCGTGTTCCGCATCTATGTACATAACTATGTCATCAGTATAATTTAGTTTTCGTATGCTGTTTTAAAAGGTATTTGCAGCTAATCTTACTCTAATGTACATTTTTTATATCTTAATTCCAAGTATGTTGAGAATGTACTGATGCTCTAGCTGTTTGCCTGTAACTCTAGTTGATGGTACCCTGACATATGGTCCAACTTACTGTGTAAAGTATTGTTTCATTTAATTTCTAATGATGTCTTCTGTTGTATTTGTCATATGTTGTTCCTTTACGTTTACATTATTATGTTCTCTCACTTCAGTGCAAGTATGCACTTAATTACGTTGTGTAGGCTGTGAAGGTATGACATAGGTGATACCCAGAGTACAGAATCTGTAATTTTCCTGTTATGGCCATGTCTTCAATTTCTGAAATTCTTTTTCAACTTTTTAATTATATAGTACAGATTTCTCTTTTGTAGATAGTCTACCAGTTTCCTACGAAGTCAGTGCTTAATTTACCCATGCCTTCAAACAGGTAATTGAACACCTTCTGTATTGGCCTTAGTCCTATATTGTTTTCTGCATCCACTGAGTTTAGTATATGATTATTATTATTACTATTTATTAATCCTTTGTAGACCAAGTTAACCCTACTAGGCTAGTAGCCTCTTTTCAGGGGAGACCCAGGGTGGTATTTATAATTCTAGGGGAAATTTGTCTAGGGCATTGGAAAACTTCCCTACTCATCATTGTTGTGAGTGGGATCCATTTTGCAGGAGCACTTCCTGTTCCCATTCTAGGCACAGAGATGATGGAGTGGTGAGAAAAACAGAGATGAAAGCCAGAAAATAAGGATGTTTTCTTGGGGGGGACATTATCGAGAAAATGCAAAAGGAGGATGCAGAGGCAATCCTGAAGAATAGTGGTGAGATGGAAAAGAAAACGTGGAGAAAGTAAAAGAAGGCATTAAGGGAGTAGCAGAAAAGAAGGCAGAAGTAAATAAAAAAATGAAAGTACATGGTAAGGATTCAAAATAAAGGAGACAAATAAATGTACAAGTATGAAGTGTGGGACAATTTAATAGCACTTTGGGTGTAACAAATGAAATACTCTCTGTGGAAACACCAACGCAGGAGAAGACATGTAATACGAGTTCAACGACTTTAATAAGCCACAATAAAACAGATAAGCACATTCGTCCATAATTTACATAGACTTCCCAAATCCCAGGTATAAACTAAGTCACATGATACACACACACATCCTTTTAATTAGCTCCTCTTAAAAAGACACAGCCTTTAAGCTTAAACACGAACATACTTATATTCAAAATACATATAAAGAATGTACAAATGCATATAAAAAAATGCATAAATTTACTTTAAAAATATTTTGTATATGAATTGACAACTACTTTTCATATGCTTTCATTTTTAACAAACTCTGTGTGGAAATCATTTCACTGAGGCCCGGGGTATGCTAGTATGTTGTTGGGTCTTTCAGCTTTTCCCGGTTAGGGGTCGCCACAGTGGAACTCCGGTCCGCTAATGATTGGCAGTAGATTTTTGCGTACCAAGTTGCCAGCTCTGACGCACAACCTTCAACGAAGGTACGCCCATTCACACATGTCTCTACACAGAAGACGCTTTAGCTGAGAATCGAACAGGACAGCATCTTACTGTGAGGCGACAATGCTACCGCAGCACCACCACCGCAGTGTAAGAAATTAAAAATAGAAAGTGATCAAAAAACACAGCAGTAAAAAGAAGAAATAATACACTTATCTAAATTCAAGCTCGAGAGACTAACAACCACGGCTTTTGCTGGAAACAGCCACCAAGATCTGAAGTAATTGGGGTTGGTGAATTCAGGGTAAGGGAGAAGCTTGAGAGTTCTAAGTTGCCCCAAGCTTTTGCAGTGGCTGAGTCGGATCCAACAGTTCAGATGCAAATCCATCAGTTGAGGACAGAATGAAAATTTAGAACATCAGATATGAAGATTTATCAGACAAGAGGACTGCATGTCAATTATTTTGACTGTACCCCCACAAATACCTTTGCATTTCTTAGAATGGATTACAACTCCATGGCAGCATATCCAGCTCAGTGACATAAATATGATACATCAGTGATAAGCACTCAAATGTGCAGTTACACAATGGTGTGTTTAGATGAAAATATCAAAATGTGACTTGCTAAATGCTTTTTAAAAGCCTCCAGTACTCATTTACATTCTTAGGGATGCACACCCCTGCTGTTTATGTATACTAGTTCCTGATTTACTGTAGCTCCCAGTAAGGATAACTCTTCAAGGTACAATAATTTTGGTTTTCTCAAACAATCTACATCTAATACAGTTTTGCGATCATGCATTTATGGGTATCATGCTTTCCACCTGGTAGCCTGCATAGCCATGTAAATTTTCCAGGACATTCTATGGAACCAGTTTTCTTCGTTGCTATCAATCCCCCCTCTTAACAGTCATCGCATAAAAAGAATGTAGTGGTGCTATGCCCAGTGTTTATAAGGAATGGCTTCCTAGAACCAACCATCAGTAAAAGAGGGTCACAATTTACTTTGGAACTAGTAAAAGCTTTTTTAAAGCTGAATGGAATGAATCATTTCAGCTCCCTTTCCCATAATCCTACCGCATACATGTCAGCGGAAAGGTTTGTTCAGCTGTTAAACATGGCAATCAAAGCTATGAACCCCAAATGTGAAGCAATGTGGCCTAGAAGAGACAAGTCTATACTACAAATGTAGTACAAGGAGCCACTGGCTTAACACCAATAATGCTGTTTATGAACAGTAGTCTGAGATCATGGACTGACTGAAACCTGATGTTCAAAGATGAGCATATAGCAAACATTTACCTATATAATACATTTTCTACATGAAACACAAAGTCAGGGCTTCCAAGATGGCTGCACATTGAGTAACAGCTTAATTCTGGCTCTCCCAGTCTGAAAACAGAAACTTAGCAGAGAAAGCCAGTGGACCTAGATTTCTGGGTAAATTTCAGTAACTGACTAGTAAGTACACTGCCTATATGTCAGGAAAAATAAATATAAAGGACCCGGAGGAAAATCAGCTACAAATGTTGAGGAAAAAAACATAGACTGGGAAAAGAACTGCAGCTGTTCAGAAAGAAGCAGTGCAAGTTCCAGAAATTATTTCCAGTAACCTAGAGGAAATTATAAAGCAGCTACACACAGACATGGTTAAAATAAATGAAACACTGGTGGAGCATATCAACACAAATGATAAAAAGCTGGAAAAAATGGAAGACACTTTGAACAGATATTCAGATAGGGTGACAAAACTGCAAAACTCAGAGATTGAAATGAAGAAAAGGCTGGCTAAATATGAGACTGCACAAGAAGAGATGTTTAAAAAATAATAGAATTAGAGGACAGAGCACAAAGGGAAAAACTGAGATTTTTCTGCTTTACTAGAGAAGCTGACAGGAACAGATTTTATTAATTTTATGGAAGTACAAATAAGCAACTGGTCTGGTATTCCACAACATGAATTGTTAATTGAAAGGGCGTATTGTGTGTATGCTCCAAACCTGACTATGAGAAAACAACCTAAATCTTTAATAGTAAAAATGCAAACTTACCGGCAGAAGGAATTGATTCTGAAAAAACTGTGGCAGAAGGACAAAGTACTAAAAGTGGGAGACAGCAGAGTGTTTGTGGAGAATGACTACTCATTGCACACCAGGCAGAAGAGGAATAAATGTATTCCATTATATAGGGAATGCCAAGAAGCAGGCATGAGATTCAAACTGCTGTACATAGCTAGCCTCAAAATATTTTTCCCTGGAGGAACAAAAACATTTTTTGATGACATACATGCTAAGGAAGAAATGCAAAAGTTTTTCCAACAAAATGTGAGCTGTGAAACAGGAGGAAATTCTGTTTCTTGTTCTTCTGGTAATAAAGACCACAGAGAGGCTGTGCCAGTGAAACCTTTCTCAGTGTTTCAATGGAAAATGATTGAGAGAGGGAAAAAAGCACAGATATTGACTAGAAGAATTGAGAATACACTGGAGATGAAGCAGCAATGGGGTTTGGGAGATGAAGATGAACAGGAATAGAACAAAAGGATCTGTATATATTGGACTTTCTTTGGACTTTGTTAAACTTGTAGGGGACTCTAAAGCATATGCCCTACGTCATGTCATTAATGTTTGCAGACTAATATCAGTAACCTGGAAACTTAGAAATGTAGGATTACAAAGCAATAATTATATTTGTGAAACAGGACAGAACAAGAAATTGTATTTATTAAATATTGGACTTCTTTGACTTTGTTAAACTTGTAGAGGACTCTAAAGCATATAGCCTACTTCATGTCATTAATGTTCAGAAAAATACTCAGGACAGGGGACGAAGTGGGAGAGAGATAACTGTAAGTAAAACAAAACATTTTTTTAACAGTATTACTTAAGTTGTGCATGGTTTTCTTTGCATGTTATAAAGTAAAGTTTTTTCAGTATTTTTAAATGTAATGGGATACTAATGTAAATAGATTCTGTTTATTCTTTTTGTTTCTTTCTCCCTTCTTCTCTCTTTCTCTTTGCTTAGTTTTATGAAATGTAGGCACAGCAATGATAAACAAACAAACAATGTTTTGAAAGAAAGCAAGTAAATGAAAACTAATATTGAATATTATGAGGTCTTTTTTCTAGTAAACAGTCCTATATCTGGTTCTCATGTCACTAGCAGACAATCTAATAAAGAGAAATGACTTGGACAAAATGTTTCCTGAAAGCATTCAAGTGTTTTCCCAGCTGGGAGCTATAAAGATAAGGCAATACCAGACAGCATTTAATAGAATCACAGGCTCTACCATGCATCTTAACATGGATAAGCTTTCTTTCTGTTTAGCTCGAGTCTGTGTGTATGGCTGTCAGTTTGGGAACTTATGTCCTATTAAGGGGTAAAACTTCAATATTTGAAGATGTACATAGTTTTGTGTGTTATTAAGTTAGTAGGTTTAGGGGGGTTATTGAGTGTGTGTGTGTGTGTGTGTGTGTGTGTGTGTGTGTGTGTGTGTGTGTGTGTGTGTGTGTGTGTGTGTGTGCGTGCGCATGCATGAGCGTATTTTTATTTGAGGGTTTTCAGTAAAACAAAGCAAGATGTGTCATAGGCTCAAATGGAGATGACAAGAAACAGCTGTATAAAAGATTAACCTGCCAAACAGTGTATGCACGTATCACAAAAGCTGAAACTAGACACATAACAACAAAGCTGTTATACATAAAAAGTGAAAATAATCCTTAAAGAATGTGATTCTTTCTATAATGCCTTTAAATGTTAATGGTCTCACAGATAAATCCAAATAGTGAACTATATTTAAAAATGTGGAGTGCAAATAGTTATGCTGCAGGAGACACACTTGGAAAGAACTGAGCATGTGAATTTGATAAAGAAAGATTTTTACAATGGTTATTCAGCGAAATACCTGGGGCAAAGGAAGAGAGAAGTACTTATATTAATTGCAAGAGGAGCTCCAATACTAACAGTAGAGGAAAAAGACAATAATGGTAGATTTGTAGTACTGAAGGACTACAAGCAAGGGAGGAGGATTAATTATGCTGGCATATATTTATGTAACACCAAAAACTGCTATAATAGAATTAAAGAAAATTCTGGGAGAAATAATCAACTTTCACCAAGGAATATTACTTATAGATAGGGACTGGAATTTGATTTACAACAGTGAAAATGTGCCTTGGGGCCCCAGAAAGGGAAATATAACAAAGGAGCATAGATTTTTAAAGACGTTTATGAAAATATTTGGCATGGAAGGAGTGAATTCAGTATTAAGACTTCGGAGCAAATTTACATGATTCCCCAAGGTACAAAAACTGGGCTAGGCTAGACAGGATTTACATTTCACAGGAACATGTGCATTTAATTGAAGGTCTTGATAGGCACCCAATAACTATTTCATGTCATGTGCCAATAATAGCTAAACTAAAAACACAGGGTAATGAAATAAAAATGAGACACTGGCACTTGCCCGCCTATCTGTTGAAAAGAGAGGAAATTAAGGAATGGGTAATGGAAATTATTCAAGAGCTGTTAGTGAACATAAAAACTTTTTCTGAAAATATGGCTAGGGAGTGGGGTAAAATTAAAATGGAATTTAAGAATAGGGTGGAAATAAAAGAAAGGGAGATATGGGTAAAGAAGTAACAAGAATTATTTAAAGAGACTAAAAAATATTAAAGTATTGTAATATGGGGGAGTCTCACAGAACAAGAAGAGAAACAACTACAGAATTCTAAACAGAAAATAAGGGACTACCTTGATAATATGCATGAGTTTAGAAAGATTGTTGTTAAGCAACTGATTTTTAATAATAACTGTAGAGCACAAAAAAAATCTAGCAATGCTAAATTTTCCACTGTGTGATACCTTAAACCTCTTGTAACATAGGCAACCTGGGATATATGCATATTACTCTTTAAGAATATCAGGTGTTTCAGCTAAATGGCAATTTTGAATGTCCATGACTTTTTCTTTTACTTTAAGTCTATTTATGGACCATTTCAGGCCAATAAAGCCAAACCCTCTAGCTGTGGATATGCATGTTTTGCCCTTCTTATGACATAATCAGCACAGCATAAGAGGAATGTTTGTCTTTTGGAAACACAGGGTTGTCATAACTAACTGATATCCATAAACATTAGGGTGTCTACAAAATATCCCAACTAACAAACTAAAACAATGAGTAGAAAGGTCACACACGAAAACCAATTTGTTAAAAAACACAAAAAGAATAATCTAGCAAAGCTAGACTTTCCACTGTGTGATACCTTAAACCTCTTGTAACAGTGGCAAGATTTTTCTTTTTGTGTTTTTTTTTTACTGTTTCTTTTTTTATTTTTGAATATGATAATTCATCAAACATTACATAAATTTAAAATGAAAAAAATATATATACAATTTTACAAACTATAAACTACAAACATTAACTATATACATTAGTGTCTTTACAGGCAAAAGCTTTTTATATTTAAAAACATTGCAAAGAAACAAAAAGTTATTTCATAGATCTTTGTTCATTTTCTCAAATATTGCTAATATTTTCATCCAAGAGTTATAAAGTGATGTAAGTCTGGTTGTTTTGTTCTTCAGTGTAGAAATTTCCATATGTCCAACTGTTAAAGACAAGTTTCTAAATTCCTTAAATGTGGGAGAAGTCATACTTTTCCAGTGAATGGTGATCATTTTGCATGCTACTGCCATCAAACATCCTCCTGAAATTGCTACCCTACTCAACAAACACTTCATTGACACTATACAAAACCTTACACCCTCAAATACTAATACTGAAACTATCACTACTACCAACAACCCTCATAGCCAGAATATCTTCTCATTTAAACCTGAGTCAACTTCCTACATCAAATCCCTTCTTCTTAAGCTTAAACCATGTTCTCCCTCTACCGATAACCTACCTCCTAGATTTCTTAAAGTTGCTGCTTTATCTATAGCCTATCCTGTATCTGTTCTCATTAACAGATCTATACAAGAGGCTACAGTTCCTACTATCTGGAAATCCTTCTATACTATCCTTCTATATACTTTATACTATACTATAGTATAAAGGTGGCAACTCCACTGATCCATTTAACTATCGTCCCATTGCTATTCTTTCTCCCATCTCCAAGTTGCTCGAATGATGCATACATTCACAACTTCTCAACCACCTCCTCCAACACAACCTTCTCACTCACATTCAGCATGGTTTCCGTCCCCACCACAGCATATCCACCACCCTCCTCTCTTTCACTCATACCATAGCCAATGCTCTTGATAACAATCAGCTAATATCCTGCCTCTTCCTTGATCTTTCCAAAGCCTTTGACACAGTCTCTCACCCTATACTACTTTCTAAATTATCTAACCTCAACCTGTCTTCTTCCCCCCTTGCTTGGTTCTCCAGCTATCTCTCAGGAAGGCAGCAATCTGTCAAATGGTTCTCCGCCTGGTCTCTCTTTATATCTGTTCCAACAGGTGTTCCTCAAGGCTCTATTTTGGGTCCCCTCTTATTTAATTTCTTTACAAATGAACTATTCACCTCTTGCAATCTTCTCTTATACAATATGCAGACGACTCTACACTCATCTCAATCTCCAGTAGTATCACAGACCTTCTCACCCTTACTCAAAACTCCTTTCTATCCACAGAGAAATGGCTATCTGACAATCTGCTTATCCTTAACTCTAAGAAGACCAATCTCCTGCTCTTTCTCCCTTGCTCTTTTTCCAATCACAAATCTACATTTACCATAACATCCTCTAACAAAACAATCATAAAACCTGAACCACACACTAAACTGTTAGGCGTCATTATAGATGATGAGCTCAAATTTAACTTACACTTACTGGAAGGAATAAAAAAAAACACACCAGAAACTTGGCTTGCTCTATTGTAACAAAAGATTTCTTACTCCAAATTCTAGACTCTCCCTAGCACAGTCCTTCCTCCTGCCCACACTTCTCTATGTAGCCCCAATACTAACCAATATACAAGCTACTACCATGAATAAACTGCAACACACTTACCATAAAATTGCAAGATTCATTACTAACTCCCCCTACAACTCCCAACACTGCCTTGCCCTGAACCCATTACAATGGTTCGAATTCCCTCAACTACTGCTACTTTCTCGGTTTCAAGTTACTCACTCCATTCTATATAGGCCTTCATCCTGTCCAGCTCTCACTACTCTTGTATCTACCTATACCCCGTCTAGAACCCTTCACACTTCTAACCAACAACTTCTGAATGTAGATCATCCAAAGAAGAACACAGGCAAACTGCAATATAACTGCTCTATAGCCCACACATGGAACAAACTTCCTTTGAACATCACTCCATCATACACCCTGCACACTTTAAAAATGAACTCGAGCATTATCTTCTCAACACTAAATCATGTCTCTGCTTAGAACCAACCTGATGTGTCCCCTTTATACAATTGGTACTCCTTCCCTCTGAACTCCTGAAAGCACCTATACCTTCCTACAAAGCCTATGCAAGAAATCTGATTCACTTGTATATCTCTTGTTTGATCACTTGTATATAACTTGTTTTGTACATAAAAAAAACACATTAGGGATTCATATACTCATTTCTTTGAGAAAACCCTCTTGCTGTAATTTGATTATGTTTGAGTCATATTTATATTAATATGTTTTGGAGTTATACTTGGTTATGGTACTTTCTATGTTTTGTTACCTATGTTATCCTAATTGTTTTTGCAATTGGAGCTTTTCTCCTTGGGTCTCCACTGAAAACGGGCTCCTGCCCAGCTGGACCAACCCGGTTAACAAATGTCAAATAAATAAATAAATAAATAATCAATGACCATAGTATTTTGAAAACTTTTTTTGGCACATAATCCGGAATGGGAAAGTTGAATAAAATCATTGATTTTGTTAATTGTTAATTATCATTAAAAGCCATTTGAAGAAAATAATTAATATTCTTCCAATACAAAGTGAGACATTTGTAGTCATAAAAATATGATGCCAGTCAGCTCTTATCTTGATCTGACATCTCCAACATTGATCTTCACTAACAAATATTTTGGTTAGTTTATGTGGTGTATAAAAACTTCTGTTTAAATATCTCCAAGTAAATAGTTGCCAATATAATGATAATGTTGTTTGTTTTGAGGATCTTAAGATAATCTTTTTCTCTTCTTCATTAGGAGGGTGGTTGTTTATCTGTAAGTAATAATTCCAGTATGCTTCTGGATAATAGATTTTTGTTTTCTTAATAAGTTTATAAATATTAGATAGGTAGCCTTTTCCTTGATAAGGTTGTTTTGTGATTATAACAAAATAATCAATGAATTTAGGAACATTTTGTCTAACTGTTGTTTGCATTTGTTCTGTTTTGTTTATAAGATATTGTCTTAAATTTTGCAGGAGTAACCATGGATCTTTATTTATATTATATTTGTTAATTATTTGATCATTTGTTAACAGTTTATCTTGTTCTACTAGTTGATACTAATAGTTTATTGAACTTTTCTGTAATGTATTTATTTTTTGTGTTTGGAATGTATTAAGGATAGTTGGTGTAAAGGCTACTGGTAGAGTCAGAAAAAAAACAAGAATTGATATTTGGGACATTATATATGTTTTACATGTTTTTAGGGTAGCATTTATATATTTTGATGATAGTTTATTGTTTTTATTTTTCCTACTAGGTGATTTTTTTAATAACCAGATAAGAGGTGATGGTATGATAGTTAAATAATCCTGTATATGACTTTGATTAAGTTCTAAATAGATCTGTTCTTGTATTTGTTTCCAAATAGGGATGTAGTGAGTATTTAACCATAAGGTTATATTTTTGACAACAGATGATAAAATGTAAGTCTCAATGTCAGGTGAATTAATTCCTCCTTCTTCCCAATCTGGTAAATGCTTATTTAAAGCAATTCAGGATTTATTTGGGAACCATAAGAAGTTTAATATTATCTTGCTAAATCTTTGGATGATGTATTTGGGAGGAGGCAATGCAAAACTTTGTATTATATACAGTACTTTGGGAAATTGATTGATTTAATAAGATATAATCTGTCTCCCATTGTAACCATATATTTGTTCCAGTTAGATATTATTTGCTCTATTTTATCTAGTGTTTTTTTAATTAAATATAAATGATTCAGTTAAATCTTCAAGTAACTCTATAACTAAATACAACCTCCAAACAAATGGAATAAAGTGCCAAAAAACCAAGACCACTATAAAAGCACTTTGAGGAAATAAAGCTGCAGTTGAAGGTTCGAGAATTTAATAATAATGCAACAAATAAAACAAATTAACGCTAGAGAAACTCAACAGTACGTTTTCGTTTCCACCACACTTCATCAGACAACAAGAATAGCACCAGCACTTATTCTTAAATATAGTCCTCACTAATTAGCAATTATTCAATAAGCAAAGGTTAACTCCTTCAAACCTATACTCAATATAAAACATCATTTGTTAAAAACAAACAGTTATTTAAACTTATTATAGCTCATTAATAAAAACTAATATCGTGAGTGAAGCAAAACATTACAAATTATACAGTTCACTACACTCCAAATCTTGTTAAAACTACAAAACATTTATAAAAAACATTTAAAATTCATTCCTAATAATGTGAAAATCAAAGTTTTGAATTCATAATGTTTTAGTGACATCTACTGGCCAAAGTGTGACATTTAAAAACCTAGGCTTTCATTCTGCTGGATCTTTAGTTTAAAATGCAAGATTTATCTAAATAGCATTTTAACATAAACAAGCTTGGAAGTGACTCCCTTAAAATTCCTTAATGTCATAAAATTCTTTACACAACCACAAAAAAATAAATATTCAAATATTTAATACAAAATATATAAATAACTATATACACTATACAAATATTTGTATTACAAAAATGCAAAACAATTGATTCAACTAGGGTTTCATAAATATGCTTAAAAAATACTTAAAAAATACTTAAAAAATACATGTAGTTTTAATTTTAAGTGGGTAAACATATGAATAGCTCAAATGTTGGAACCTACTGTATTTTGGTCCATGTTAAGCAACTTCTACAATTTTGTTGCTCTCATTTTTAACACAGGGTTTATAGAAATGACATCATTTAGACCTGGTGGTCTATTTGCTTCCAGTTGTAATTGCCACAATAATTCTTTATATTCGATTGAGGTTTCCCATTGTCCACCTCTTATGTCCTTTTCTACAACCTCTAAAACAAAGAATTTATAAACAGCCTGTGGACAATCAATTTTATGTCTGTATAGGGCATTCTTAGGATTATTAGTTCTCATTTCATAATAATGCTCATAAATCCTTCTTTTTAATTTTCTTTCGGATTTTCCGACATAAAATGCTTCACATGAATTACATATGGCCAAGTATATGATACCATTTGTATCACAGTTTGCATAATACTCACTCTCAATTGAGATGCCCCTACTTTTAATGTGTATATTATTGGTTGTGCATATATACATGCATTGCGCACCTCCCACATTTAAAGGTACCTACTTTCGTTCTCCTAGTCTTTCTCTGTCCTTTCTGACCCTCTAATATAGTTTTTAAATTCCTACCTCTACGGTATATGTATTTCAGTGGTTCATTAAAAAGTGGGCGTAAGTCTGATAGTTCACCAAATTTTTGCCATTCTTCTTCAAACATTCTTCTAATGTGTGCTGCTTGTCCACAATAATCCATAATTAGATTGTTTGTTTTTCCTAAATCTTGTGGCGCCCTTGTGGATTTTTCACCCATACTAAGATTACCTAGAATAGGTTTAAACCTACCTCTTCTCTCATCTCTTACCTCCTTCTCTATACTTCTTATAAGTGTGGGTGGGTATCCTCTTTCAGTAAACATTTGGTAAAGGGTATCACATTCTTCTTCGAAGTCTAATTCCCTAGATGTCATCCTACTTGCCCTCACATATTGTCCTTTCACTATCCCCTTCTTCTGATGGTAGGGATGTGCACTGTTAAAGGACAGAAATGAATTAGAATACGTCGTCTTTCTGAAAATTTTCGAAAAAAATCCTTCCTCATATTTACCAACATTTATATCTAAGAATTTTAATTCATTTTTATCACATTGATAGGTGAATTTCAAAAAACTGGTTGATTCTGAAATATGCTTATAAAATGCTTGGAATTCATCCTCAGTACCAATCCAGAGAAAACACATGTCGTCTAAGAAACGCTTATACAACTTCCAGCATGTCTTGAACTTTGAATTGATAATAAATTCACATTCCCAGGCTGATAGAATAATATTAGCATATGTGGGGCACACCTGGCCCCATTGCTACCCCTGAATTTGCTTGAAAAAATTACCTTCAAAGTAAATGAAGCTGTTAGACAGTACAACTTCCATTAAAGTAAGAATTAAACGAAAATCATTGTTGTCAAATTTTCCATAATTCACCAAGGCCTCTTCGAACAACTTCAAACCATCTTCATGGGGTATAGAAGAGAATAAATCAACAATATCAACTGTATAGAAAGTTATATTCTCATCAAAAACTTCTTCTGTAAGTAGTTGTAGTAATTCCCATGAATCTTTTACAATGCCATTCTCTAAATTAGCAACTGGCTTTAACTTAATGTCCAGCCATTTAGCTATAGGTGCTGTAACTGAATTCTCTGAAGCTACTATGGGGCGCAGAGGTGGACTCATAATGTTTTTATGTACCTTGGGCACACCAAATACTGACGGAACTCTTGGTTGTTCTACATGCAAATACTGGTATGTTAAATGGTCAATTGAGCCTTCTAATAATAAATCATTTAATGATATTTCAACTTTCTTATTCCCTATGTTGATCTCATTAAGAGAAGCTCTAACATACCTTTCTTCATTTTCAAGTATATTCATCATTTTTTCTTTATACCATAAATGGTCCATAACCACAGTGCCGCCACCTTTATCAGGTTTTGAAATTCTGATATTTTTATCACTGCTCAGATTTTTCAACAACAAATTCTCTTCCTTTGACAAATTAAATGCTATATAACTTTTACTTAATTCATTCCGAACTCTCTTTTCCATTAGTATTTCAAAATTCTTTAATTGTGTATGTAGAGGGGGGTTAAAGGTACTACGTCTCCTGAAACTTTCACCATCTAAGTCATTTGATGGCTGCCCATTATATAAAATTTCAAAATTTTTCTTCCTAAGGAACAGCTTTAAATCTATTAATACTTTTCTGATATTTGCCTTTCTATTAGGGACAAATTTTAAACCTTTGGAGAACAATGTAAAATGGGTATCTTGAATATCTGTATGACTATAATTGTAAATATTATATCCTGAAAGTGTGTGAACAGGGCCATCCACCAATATTTCTCTACCTAGGGGTGAATTGTCTTCCTGTCCATTTGTTACCACCGCTGGTATGTATTATATACAGTACTTTGGGAAATTGATTGATTTAATAAGATATAATCTGTCTCCCATTGTAACCATATATTTGTTCCAGTTAGATATTATTTGCTCTATTTTATCTAGTGTTTTTTTAATTAAATATAAATGATTCAGTTAAATCTTCAAGTAACTCTATAACTAAATACAGTATTTTTTGTCTACTGCTATATATTTGGAATATTCTTTGCTTATATATTTCTTTTTGGTATTGCATGATAAGATTTTTGTTTTGCTTTCATTAAAGTGTAAGTTTGAGACTTTTTGAAAATCTTTTATATCATTGAATAATGCCTGTAATGATTTATTTGTGTCTGAGAGGGTTAGAAGTATGTCATCAGCAAAAAGCTGTAATTTAAGGTTTAATGTTTTATTAATGCATATTCCTTTAATGTTATTATTTGATCTAATTTGATTTGCAAAGGGTTCTATTATTAATGCAAATAGCAGTGGTGATAAAGGGCAACCCTGCTTAGTTCCCTTTTTGATTTGTATAGGTCCTGACCTATATGATCCTAATTTAACGTATGCTATAGATTCTTTATATAATGATTGAATGAGAGTGTTGAAATTTATGGGGAAGTTATATGTATTTAAAACTAATGTAAGAAAATTCCAGTTAACTGAATCAAAAGCTTTGTTAATATCTAGGAAAATTATGTTTAAATCAAGATTTATATGTTTAGTATAATCAATAAGTGATAAGATTATTTTAAGATTGTCATAGGTATTTCTTCCCTTAATAAAACCTGTCTGGTCTTCGTGAATTAACATGGGGAGAAAGTGTTTGATTCTGTCAGCATATATTGCCATGAACATTTTGTAATCTATATTTAGTAATGATATTGGTCTATATGATGAACATTGTTTCTCATCTTTGCCTGATTTAATTATTGGGGATATCAGCGCATATTTCCAAGAGGGTGGGATATTTAAATCTTGTTTAACTAGGTTATATACTTTTAAAAGTAAGGCTATAGCCTGATTAGGTATTAACTGGTACATTTCAGGTAATATATTATCTGGGGCAGGTGCTTTATTTTCTTTAAGTTTTTTTAATTTGTGATTTCAATTCTGTCATTGTAATTGATTTATTTATAGTGTCTATTTGTTCTTGTGTTAACCTACTGAAAATGTTATTTTCAAGGTAATTTCTTATATCTTTGATAGGTATTTTTTGAGAATTTAAAGAATTATTCAAGTTATAGTGTTGTCTAAATGCTTCCAGAATACCATTTACGTCTGTTACTTTTTTCTTAGTATTAGGTATATATATTTCTTTAATTTGTTTGGATTTGATTATTTTTTTTCATCCTATTTGCTAATTGTTTTTGATGTTTTGGATTTGTGGAATAAGAATTTAGTTTTATCTTTTCTAAATTAATCATAATTTTATGATGTAATAATTCTGTATATTTATTGTTAATTTGTAATAGTTCTTGAGCTGAATCTATGGTTCCTTTTTGAACTTCCAGCTTCAATTTATCAGCTTTCTCTTGTAATTCTATCATTTCTTTATTCCAGGTTTTCCTTTTATTGATATACCAAGATAATACTTTTCCATAAATATACGGTTTTAATGAGTCCCAAATAAATATTTCTGAGATATCATCTGTTGTATTCAGTTCAAGAAAAGCTTTAATTTCTTTTTCATAGAACTCTTTAAATTCTGTTAATTTTGTGATGTAAGAGGGTATTCTTGTGATGGGGTTTGTAGCTATGTGATTAACTTCTATGTCAAAAACTAGTGCATTATGATCAGATAGTGGACAGTTCATTAGATTAACTTTATCTATTTTTGTTGTTAAATCATTAGATATATATATATCCTGCCTATTCTAGAGTTGGTTTTATACCTATGAGAGTAAAATGAATAAATTAATAAATCTGGATCAGCAAAATCATTTATGTCTTTTAAGCACATTGTGTCTGTGAATTTTAAAAGTGCCTTTGATACAGGTAATTTTCTTCTTGGTCTTTGAGTCAGTGTCTTTATCATTTGTTATACAATTAAAATATCCTGCTATTATCAGGCTACCTTTAATTAAATTATTTCTTCAAAATGATATTTAACTGTTCCTAGTCCAAGTCCTGGTATCCAGTATAAATGTTTTAAAGTATATACTTTTCTATTTAATTCCATAGACACTAGACAAAACATGCCTGATGTATTTTAATAGGTGTTGATTATTTTGGGAGATATGATTTCATTATGAATTAATATGGCTACCCCTCTTTTCTTTTGTTTATATTGAGAGTTTGTTAGTACAGTGTAATTATTAATATTTATACTTTTTGCGTGAACGGGTGTTCCTTCGTTGAAGGTTGTGTGTTAGGCCCGGCAAGCCAGCATGTAAAACTCTACTGCCAATCATTAGCGGACCGGAGTTCTGCTGTGGCAACCCCTAACCGGGAAAAGCTGAAAGACATAAACAAACACACTTTTTATGTCTATATCTAACAAGTGAGTATCTTGTTAGAATACTATTTGTGGTTTATGTAAATTTATATATTTGAATAAGCTCCTTCTCTTATTACTATTGTTCAGACCATTAATATTTATGGATAAACATTTCATATTTTACTTTATGTCTGTTTTATATGACAGTATATGGAAATAACTTTGTCTCGTGTTTTTGTTTTATAAAAATGTTTTGATTTCATATTGTTCAGATATGTATTGAGTATTTTACCTGTAGACACTGAACCATTATAAAAAAGCAAATTAACTACTAAATTTATTATTTCAACTCGTATAATACATTCCCTATCACAATGAGGTAATGTACCTCTTTGGCTGGGTAGTAATACTATCCAAGCAAACCTTCTAACCTTGTGAATATTATTTAGATTAAGCTTTCTTTAACCTCAAAATCAATAACATATTATTTACATAACTTAAAAGAATATAATCAGCTAGTAGATAAATATATAATAATGTGTATAGAAATATTGTTATCTACAACTCTATTTCTTTATAACATAGTTAGCATAGTAATAATGTTTTAAATTTAAATATAAGTTTGTTTTCCATTCAGGATTCAAAAGGCAAAACTTTAAAATTAGCATTCATTGTTACTTCATAGTCAATTAGTAGTTTACATGACATTCAATATAATACAGTTATTTTTAAATCATAATAAAGATGTTCCAGTACTTTTATATGAAGCCTGAAGTAAATAGTTAAATCAGGTTTCAAGTTAATTTATATATTCCTCCCCTCCTTCAAATTATTTAGATACATTAAACTATCTCTGTTTTGTCTTATAATTGTGACAGAGCAAAATAGCATTAGTAATAAACTTCTCAATAAATATTTCTTTCTGTATTAAAATATTGAGTATATTTAAAGAACATCTTTATAATCCCCCCAATATATTCTTTCAGGTAGAATATGTCATACTTCAATCATTATTATTAGAAACATTTCATAAATGAGTTAAAAAGTACTTTAAACTATATATTTCAAAATTAGATAGTTATAGTACGTAGTCTCTATATAAAGTACTTCATTCATTTTCTTCTTCAAGCAAATATTTCAGAGAAGAAATATTATAAAATAATAATTTCTTCCTCTAATATATTTAAACAGCTATTGTGTTTACATCAATTGGATTTTAGTTTGTTTACAGTTTCCTGCTTTCACAAAACAGTAAACTAATCAATTTTGTATTATAAATCCGTTTCTGCTGTTTACTGATGTAATGTATATTTAGAATTCATTTAAAATTTTAGTTTTCTAATCAGTTGTTAATGAGTCTCAAAATGCATCTGCATATCAATAGAAAAAACAATATCAAAGAACAAATGAAACATTAGATCAATTAAGCTATGTCAAAGTAATACCTTTATGTGGTTTCCTATTGGATTTAATATATGGATATCCCAAATAAAGTCTGTAATTATATACTTGCTAAGTCAAATAACATGAATTTTGCCCTTTCAGTAGCGTGGGTCAAATGACCAATAGCTGTCAACAACAATGAAAGGGCTAAGTCCTTATGATTGGTATTGTTAACATTGTTGTTAATCCAAATAATTAATATTAGAATCTAAATACTTTGACATAGCTAAAACATGTTCATATTAATCATCTTAACCATGAGAATCATTAGTAATTGGATAGTGTAGTATATGACTTTGTGTTTTTATGTTTTTTTTCCTTCCTTTCCCCTTTTTTCCTCTTTTCAAATAAATCCGCAGTGGTGGTGCTGTGGTAGCATTGTCGTCTCACAGTTAAGACGCTGTCCTGTTCGATTCTCAGCTAGACCATCTTCTGCATGGAGACATACGTGAATGGGCATACCTTCGTTGAAGGTTGTGCATCAGGGCTGGCAACTCTGCACGTAACAATCAACTGCCAATCATTAGCAGACCGGAGTTCTGCTGTGGCGACCCCTAACCGGAAAAAGCCGAAAGACACAGCACAGCAGATTCATGGAGTTTTAAAGATATATATTAAATGTAGAGATAGGCGAATAATGTATATTAGCATATATAAGAATAAAGAGTGATGTTACTGAAGTAGTATCAATTCATTATGCAATTATTGTACATAGAGGTGGAGATATGAATCTGCATTCTGAACATAATATTATAAAAGATGGTGATAGAATTCCCCTTTTTAGTGATATAACTGCAAATGTCTTGTACAAAAAAAAAGCAAACTCTCCATTTTGGCAGTTTAGTATCAAGAGCCTGTGTGGTCAAAGAAATAGCAAGGCTTGAACAAGCCATTTCCTCTTTTCATGGAATCAGAGACATCTATATTACTAAAGGGCAGATTTTCTGACTACTCTTGTAGATCATGAGACTGATATACAAAACAAAAGGTAGCCTGACATACAAACATAAACCATATCAGTACTGATTTATTACAGTTCTAATACAATTGAAACAGAAGCTTTCTGTATAGATATTCACCAATAACATATAATTATTTACAAAACTCTATCCAGCCGTTTTGGTTATCTATCCATCTCTTTTTGTTGCTAGCCTGTTATTGCAAAAATTGGGAGTGAAGCCAAAAATTAATGAGGGATAAATACCCAAAATCTGGTACATATTTTAAATATTGCTATGTATATTGGATAGCACACATTTGTATTGTCTACTCCCTGATTTTTGTTAAAGGGAGACAGTGTTGGCAATTATCAGATATGATTTATTGTGACCCCATCACCCCTAAACCAGCCGCAACAGTTGCTTGTGTCACATGACTCTAAAGTAAGCGCAGACAGAATACATTAACACTGCTTATTATATAGCCCCGTGTGTTTCAATTACTGATTTACCATACTGCTTATGTTCCTCTTTCCCTACAAGGATAAAACGCTCCTTGTTTAAGAGGAAGAATAAAGATATTAAACAGGAACAGTTAAACCTGTCGATCAGCAGACTTAAACATATTACTAAAACAAGTATTACCTCAGCTCTGCAAGCCTCTTTATGAAAGTTAACATCACCAAAAAGTAAAGTTTTTGCAGCATCAAGAATAGATTACAAATATATAGATGTAGGGTGATGTGTATTTTCTTTAAATAAAATATTATTGGATGACATATAAAATTTAAATTTTAATAATTCTAAAAAACAACTACATAAATGCACACTGTTTTTAAACAGCTACTATACTATAAGTAAGTTCAGAACCACAGGGTCTGACAAGCAACATTTTCCAGGCTCCAACACAATACAGCAGAATGTTATGATCTCACACTCAAGAAAAACTCTGTCTCGCTTTGTTTCTTAACTGGCATTCGAACTGTCACCGCGTATCTTTTAACCGATTACAAAATAGTGCAAGGGAGAAGCCCAGAGTAGCTCATGCATGTTTAGTATTTTTGTCCACAATACTAACGAGGTGCAATTGCAAAACAAAATTGGAGGACACATCATTGCCATAGCAACACAAATCTCAGCAGTCTTCAATAAGTAACAACCTACGTAAAGCCTCTATGAAAGGGAGCAGAGACAACAAGGAAAGTATCTAAGGTGAACAACAAAATGGCCATAACCCACAATTGTGCAGTTAGTAAATGCGCCAGAGCCCACATCAGACACCAGGGACTGAATCCCTGAGTCACAAAGCTCAAATAAAAAAAAAACAGACTCGGCGTGAAAAGCGTCAAACCGACAACACCAAATGGAGGGTCAGGTTCCCCTCCCTCCTGTGAGCTGCCCCGCAGAGCCTAATGCATCCATTAGCTAGAAGGCAGATGCACTCACATACCAGCGGCTGTAGTTGCCAAAAGACGCCAACAGAAAATGTACAGCTCATGAATTTTAGATCAGAAATATAAGGCTAAACTGGAGGCAACATGTAAGTTCAGAGACCGTCACATCTGCGGACCCACGGGTCCAACAGTCTCAGCTTTTTAATAAAAAGCAGTCAGAATGGAATAGTGAGTCCAAGATAAAATATAAGGAGAATGCATTTGCAGTTTTGTGCAAAACTAGTCCCGTCAACAAATATTGGCTCATCTGTGAGGTAAAGTGGATGAGGTGAGATACCACCAACAGGAAGACAAAAAACAAAGCTACAGTTCTTAAGCTAACATAATGAAAGGTCTGAAAACTGATGGAGGGCACTCCACTAGATGGTCAGACAAACACAACTTTGCTTTCCTTTTTTCAAATTGAAGACAGAACTCCCTTCTAACCCCCCCCCCCATAGCCAACAAAAGGACCAATTAAATTTATTTGTGCAGTTTGTAGTACATCACTAGAGATATAATAATAAGTGCTTATGAAAACAGAGCTGTCGCTTTAAGAAGCTAGCTCATTTCTGCATTATTGGTCTCTGCTTCATGATGGTATAATGCTGTTTTTTAAGGGACAATGTACTTAAGCAAAGAAATGTTTCAGTCTGGATTTGATGTCTGTAATGCTAGTGATGGTTTATAAACATTGTAAATAGCTTGAGAACCAGGCGGGAAGGAAGAGTGATTTTTCTCACTTTCTATAACTAAGGCAATACTCACATGACTATTATGCACTGTTTGCTATTTACTTTCATAACAGTTTTGATAAGTAGTAGAACATAGAATTAATAGAAATATTTAGTTGCTCATTCCTATGAATGTCCCCCCCTTTTTTTAACACATTTAAAACATATTTAAACCTGTTTTGCTTAGAAGGGATGTAATATTAAAAGCTAAACATTAAGTAAGCATTTATCATGAGACTGTATCTAAAATATTTACATATCAATGGAAGTACATTTCTAACTGTTAATGCCCTAAATGTTTTATATATATGGAAATCTCTATATATTGTCCTATATATTTTATCAAACAGTATAGAAGTAAGTAATAAAAGACTTTAGGATTGCATTTGTTCAGTTGCTTATAAATCAAATAGTAATTAGTAACTAACTGTAAAGGCATACCTGTTTTAAGTTGATTTTTTTTTCTTTTTGCTTGCTAATCTGAAATCACTGCTCATGTTTTAACATCATGTAAATATATTTATGTTTATTTGTCCTTCAGTTTTTTTTTTCTTTTGTTCAACAGTCTTCCAGTTGCTTACTTCTGCATTCCTTTTTGGTGTACTATTTGTCCAGTCCATATATTCTTCTTGTGTTAGTATGTTGCTGTTGGAGAGATATTTTATTGCTGAATCCACTGGTTCAAAGATTTGTATTCCCTCTGGGAGAAAGATTCTCAATCTTGCTGGAAACTAAAGATGAGTTTTCAATTGTTTCTTCTTTAGGATTTTTATTATTGGTAGGAATTCCTTTCTTTTGGAAAACACTTTTACAGAATAATCATTGTCAAATCTGATTAGAGCATTTTTATATTTGATGGGTGAATTTGCCCAGGCATGTCTTAAGATAAGGTCTTTGTCTTGGGTAGAAAAAAGTCTCACAATAATGGATCTTGTCTTATTTTTGATTGAAGAAGTAGTTCCAGAGGCTGTTAATGACTTGTGCGCACATTCTATGCCATATGAAAGGGCTTCAGGCAATTTCACTATATCTGGTATCCAAGTGGTAAGAAAGTTTATTATGTTGTCTCCTTCTGTTTTCTCTGGTAAACCATATATCCGGGTATTATTTCTTCTTCTTCGATTTTCCATATCATCAAGATTTTCTATTAAATAAGTATTCCTCTTTAATAAGAATTCTGTTTGATGTTCCTCTGTTAATAATCTTGAGTCAATGTATTTTAATGACTGTTCCATAAGTGAAATTTGCCCTTTCTTTTGTGTAAACATTTCTTGAAGTTGTTCAAGTTGTTGTGAGCATTTCTCCTTGAAAGTATCTATTTTGTTATCCATCTTATCAATTTTGATTGTGAGCTCCTGAAAATTAGAAATGAGTGCAGTTCTTTTTTGATGGTAGAGTCCAGAGCTGAATTCTTAAGGTGACTCATGATGTATAGCTGATTGTAGTGTTGTTTTTCCAGTAGTTCATTTGACAGGAAATCTCCAAAGATAGTCAATGAAATTTCTTCTGTAGATGCTCCTGGGTGATATAAAGATATTAGTAGTAAAATTTTCCTCAAATTGTTCCTTATTTCATAAATTTCCCGTCAGGAATAGTAAAGAGAAAGTGCTGAGAGAATAAAGAGTATAGCTGAGAGAAAGTGCTGTTACCAGATCAGCATCTTGGCCACCCCCTCTTTTTGAGTTTTTTAAGAAATTGGTTTTCCTGTGTGACCTTTTTACTCATTGTTTTAGTTTGTTAGTTGGGATATTTTGTAGACACCCTAATGTTTATGGATATCAGTTGGGTGCGACAACTCTGTGTTTCCAAAAGTCAAACATTCCTCTTATGCTGTGCTGATGATGCCATAAGAAGGCAGAAATGCGCATGTCCACAGCTAGAGGGTTTGGCTTTATTGGCCTGAAGTGGTCCATAAATAGACTTAAAGTAAAAGAAAAAGTCATGGACATTCAGAATTGCCATTTAGCTGAAATACTTGATATTCTTAAATGGTAATTTGCATATATCCCATGTTGCCTCTGTTACAAGAGGTTGAAGGTATCATACAGTGGAAAGTTTAGCTTTGCTAGATTTTTCTTTTTGTTTCTTAATTGTTTTCTTCTGTGACCTTTTTCCTCATTGTTTTAATAACTGTAGAGTACAAAAACATTTAGCATGACTCAAACAACAAAAATTAGAAAGGGCTGTCCCCAAGCTTAGGGAGCCTATTACAAGGAAAATAACCAGGGATCCTGTAGAAGTATTAGAAATAGTTTGGAAATTCTATAAAAGTCTGTATAAAGCAGAGAAATATGGAAATCAAGTAAAGGTACAAATGGAAATGTTTATGGAAGAATTAAATATACCAAGGCTAGAGGGAGAGTAGACTCAGCTACCAACAGTTAGGATAGGATGAGATAAGATAAAAATGGTGATGTATAAGCAATTTACAGGAAAGTCCCCAGGATTCAATGGTATTCCTGTGGATGTTTGGAAGCTAGGAGGAAAAAACTGATGAAGATTTGGAAGGGTTTGTTTAACAGTATTTTAAGAGGAAGAGAAGTACCAACATCCTGGAAGACAGATGCTCCTGGGTGATATAAAGATATTAGTAGTAATACCTAAAGAGGGTAAAGATCCATCAGATCCAGCTTCATACAGGCCCATTTCAATACTAAATCATGATGTTAAGTTGTTTATTCTATAATGGCTAAAAGAATGGCAAAAGTGGTGTGTAAATTGATAGATATGAATCAATGTGGTTTTGTGGAGGGGAGGCAACATTTGACAACATAAACAGAGCACTGATGATCCAGAAGGAAGCAAAATGTAAGGAAATACCACTGTTGTTGGTGGGTTTGATGCAGAAAAGGCATTTGACAAAGTAAGCTTGGATTTTATGAGTAGAGCAATGGAAACATTTGCATTCCCTGATAAAATTATAAGGTTGATTAGGCTGATATATGAAGGATTGGAAGTGAAAATTAAAGTGGGTGGGGTCCTCTCTGATA
Organism: Protopterus annectens; assembly: GCF_019279795.1. Taxonomy (NCBI): domain Eukaryota; kingdom Metazoa; phylum Chordata; order Ceratodontiformes; family Protopteridae; genus Protopterus; species Protopterus annectens. Next base: position 355,594,765 of record NC_056740.1, read on the forward strand.
ATTGACAAAAAACACTTATAAGAGCGCATTTAACTACAAAATTTGTAAAACAAAAAAAGTCACAATAAAGTGCCATCACGAAACTAATTAAATAAAATCAAGGCAGTTATAAAAACAACACTAAGTGCTTTCACCTTTCATATACTTAGGTCTTCATCAGAGTCAAATACAGTGACATGGAACATATTGAGACAGTTTCAAACATTTTTGGTATAGAAAATTAACGAAGCAAAAACAAATGCAATAGTGGTAAATTATGTATCCACATACGAATTTGTTCAGCAATAGCCATATTTATAGGGACATGATACAATGAAGTATTTAAGAGTATGGATTAAAAATGATACTGATGTGGCAGTTAAGGATATGTTGGAAAAGATTAACAAAAGATAATACAAAAACTGAGAAAATGGAATCTCTGTTATATGGATACTGATAGTGAGATACAAGCAGTTAAAATGTTTTTAGTCCCTTTAGTCTTATACACTGGTCAGGCATATTTTTATCAACCAGAGGAGAAGTTGTGGATAGCAATTAATAAAGAGCTGAAGGATTTTATCTGGAAGGGGAAGACAGCAAGAGTCAAGTGGGATAAGCTTATTCTTCCAATATAACAGGGCGGATTGGGATTACCTGAGTTGAAGGGGTATTTCAGAACAACACAGTTAAGGCTCCTATACACAGCACAAGCAGACAGCTATAATTCAAAGAGGAAAGAGATGATGATGAAATGGGGGGAAACTCAAGAAACAGGGAGAGACTGGATTTTGGATGCAGACCTTTAAGGAGAACAATAATAATCATACAGAATATTATATTCATAAAGTAGCAGAAGGTTTTCTAAGAACTAAGCCAACATGGGAATGGAGAAAGGAGATTATGCCGATAGAGATGACTGAAATTAGGGATACAGAAAATAGGCAAGGGGGTGGGAATATGTTGGAGAAAACTGGCAAAGAAACCAAGGTACTGGGAGTAAATAACTAAAGAGGGAAAGGTAATAGAATGGGAAGAATGCCAAGGACTTGTTTGGACTGCAGGCTAAAGATTGTCTTCCATATCAAGGATTGATATTAAAGTACAGGCAAAGAGAAAGAATTAGGGGGTCCTAAATGAAAGACCTGCACTGGTAGAGTTTTTAGCAGAATCTATAACAGAAGTTGCCATTAAGAAAGGAATAATTAGTAGAACATAAAAAATATTGCATGATAACTACAAAAATCAATCAGAGGAGTTTAGGAAGGACTTGGAAGAGAGATTACATAAGCAATTCACAAAGAAACAATGGGGGGTATATGCATGTCTCCCAAATATGCAACAAAATCTAGAATATTTCATATCTTTGCCTGGAAGTGTTTACATAGTTATTTTTATGCCCCAAGCAGACTTCTAAGAATTTTTCTTCAGGTAGACAGCAAATGTTGGAGGTGTGATGGGGCAGAAAGAAGTAACTGGGAACATATTTTCTGGGAATATAATGAGTTGGTAGACTTTAAAGATTCCCTGCAGACTGCTCTGTTGGAGATACTGGGTGAGCAAGTTAAAGTGACTAGGGAAATGATTTTTTGAGCTATGATATAAACTCAGAATTCCCTAGGCATTGTATGGCTTTGCTGAGTCTAATTATAATGCTTGCCAAAAAAACAATCACTAGAAAATGGAAATCAAAGTCTAAACCAACTTTACTAAAAGTAGTGAAGATAGTAACAGAATTAAAACAACTGGAATTGGAACTTTAGAAAAGGGTAAGAGCAAATTCCATAAGAAAAAAATGGGAACTGTGGGATCAGTACATGCAGAGGAGGAACGAGGATTAAAAGAAGGCAGGATTTGAATGAGTTATGTAATGGTTGACTAACAATGACTGGATATGTTAAAATGATGTATAATGTTTGCAGCTACAGTTGTGTTGCATGGTTTGGAATGTGTAATGTTTGCAACTGAGATTGTGTCGCTATGGTTTATTGTCATTTATATAAATGTCAAATGGCCTATGTCATACATGATAATTTAACAAAGATGCTTCTTGTTTAAAAAAAAAAAGAATCACAAAGTCACAGTATGACCTATCACATGATTGCAGAAGTGATAAAATGGAAATCTTGCAATGTGGTCTCAAGAGAACAGCCCCTGAAAAAGTTCAGTGAAGAGAGACATAACGTTTGAAAATGACATGCAGACCATATTTAAAGTGCTCACCTACCAATAATTGTAACACCTACTACAAGATACTGAAGTTTGATAGGAAGACAGATGAGCAGCTCCATACAGTAGATGGAGGACTGGAACCATGTTCTGAGATAGCTGAATGAGGATAAATATTTCAAAAGATGGATGGATGACCAGGGCCAAACCCACCTCTAGATAGATAACTATAATCATTCCTGTCTGCATGATAGGTATTCCAGACCTCAGTGAGAAGAGGACTGCTCTTTGAGTCTCATGTACAGTTTATCTGTTTTATTTTAGTCTTAAGATGTAGCTGTTTTTTATTAATTTATTTACCTTTGCATCTATTGATTGTAGTCCTCTGCTTTTTGATAATAATGCAAATGCTAGTTTCTTCTACAATTACTATTTGCAATATCTCAGTAGTCTGCTGGAGGTTAGTGCAGAAGATTAAGACACCGAGCTGTTAATGAGATGCTTCCTGCAGTGAAGATAAAAAGTTTGATTCCTTCCACCTTCATTTGCTAAGTTATTCCATGGTTCATAGGAGGCCACCTAACCAGACAGTGAGCCAGGGTTCCCCCTAAAAAGGGACATTTTGTCCAGTGTTCTTACCTGACTAACACATAAAACAGAAAGTGCTGACTGCAGATTTTAAATTACTCATTTTGGAGTTCTTGCAGATTGAGATGGGTGATGATAAAAGGAAGAAGGCAAGAGAAGATAAGGCGATCCAGCAAAAAGGTGGTTGGACTGTTTGAGAAAAGACCTGTAACAGTCAGCATGGTTGGAGAGAGGCATTGAATCCCGAGAGGTGCCAACAGTTGACACAACACTGTGTTCCATGTGGAAAATGGGAAAAATGGATTTGTTGATTATAATGATGATGATGATGATGATTGGTGATGATTGGTGATGGTAAGAGGAGATAGTCTACTTCTTTGGCAGGAATACAAATAAAAGAAAAGGTATAGATTACTAAAACTCCATTTATAGTAAAGCATACTGAGTCTTTCTTGAATATACTTGATGGAAAATTTGAGTTGAATGTTCTTGCTATATTAAATAGTTCTTTCTCTGATAGGTAGCAACAATTTACTGCCTTTAGCAATCTGAATATTTATCAGCCTTCCAGGCATTGCCACCAGCATTTTGGGCTGTAATCAGTTTCTTCACATAGAGGAATAGTGTCCTGATTATGAACCAGATGACCAAAGGTCAAATAGTCTGGGCACTGGAGCGAACTGAGGAGGGAGAGGAATAATGGAGCTCTGTCTGCTCACCTCTCTGTGTGAAGAAGTGAAGCATTTATGTATTAATCTTTGGACTTCAGTAACAGAACTAATAGCTGTCATAACACAAAGTGGTTGTACTATTTGTTTTCCTGATACTGCTCTGACAGCAAGTTAAAGAAAGCTGCTGAGGAAGCAAAGCAGATGAGCTGCAGAGGTATTGTTTTGTGGTTGTTGGCTCCCTGGAGTCAGTACATTTATTATTTGTGACTTTGTCCATTGTGTTGACTTTTGACAAGTCTTATCTTAGATCATGAGAGAAAAGGATATTTCCCCAGTACTGCTAAAGTTATTATTGATCTTTGTAGACAGACCTGGTTAAAGGTACAGTTTAATATACAGTGTGAGTGTGCATAAAACATTAAGCCACAAAATGGAGCACATCACTTGAATTTGCTGTCTCAACCCTGTATTTGATTTAATTAAGTACTGTATTTACAGATGTAAATTCTGAGTTAATGGATTCTCTAAGAGTGGATAGCATTACATATGGAGCTCTAGCATGTGTGTATGACACTTGTGACATTATTCATTAAAAACATAAATAAAAAACTTGATGTTGTGGAAGAGTATAATTACTTATATAGTTTACAATGAATGATTTGATGGCTGAATGTCTGATACATGGAAAATGGATAACTACTCAATATAAGCTTTTTGCTGTGTTCAATAGTTTGACACATAACCTATTTAAAGATTAAATCTGATGCTGGGAATTGATGGAAAGTAAAGGGCAAGAACTGAGGCGGTATTTATTGTCCTAAAGAGCACAAGTGTGTAATGCAAAAGTGTACCCACTTTGTTGATATACCAGTGCATCATGCATGCACCAGCAGCCCTGGATTTTGTGTATGTGCAGCCTACCCAAAACTACCCAGGCAAACTGTGTGAAGATGTAAGTATGTAAATTGAGCTCAAAAGTGTACAGGCAATACTTGCATGAATGCATATGTACTGTACTTATGTGTTAGTCCAAAGCAACTTATGTTTCCAAAGTTGTCTATTAAAAGTCATCTTGCGCTAATATTGCAAGACTTCTGTAACAAAAGCTGTACATACCATTACTAAATAGTCCTGACAAGTGGATACACCCACTTTGTCATCAGACTTAGTCTGCAGGTGTCTGTTGATGGATTCTGCTTTATTTCATTCTATGTTGCACATCATCATGGACCTGATTAACAAAGATATAGCAAATCTCCAAACTCTAGACCCCACGCAATTTTGCTTTGTGAAAGGGAGATCATGCCTGCTCAGACTGGTTGACTTCTTTGAATCAGTCACCAGGGCTGTGGATGAAGGTAAGGCAGTGCATACAGCCTACCTCGATCTGACCAAGGCCTTTGATACCATTCCTCACTCTGGAATTATTGATAAACTCAACAAACTGGACATCAACCCTTATATCACTAGGTGGGTTGCAAATTGGCTCACAGATAGAACACACAGTGTGAAAGTAGTAGACTTCAAGTCAGACTGCCGACCAGTCATGAGTGGAGTCCCAAAGGGATCGGTTCAGGGTCCTCTCCTGTTCGGCATCTACTTCTCAGAAGTCTGGGCCAACACAAAAGGACTCTGGCTGACCAGGTTCACACACAACTGCAAGCTGGGAGCCATTATTAACTCCCCAAGTGATGCAGACATTCTGCAGAAAGGCCTCAGTGAGACCGATGACTGGTGTCGAAACCATGGCCTTAAGCTTAATGCCAAAAAATGTCATCATCCCCTTTGGTAAAAACTCAGTTCCCACTAATTACCACATCGATGGGAGTCCACTGAACACTGAAGGTGTTATAAGAGATCTGGGGATGCAGGTTTCATCCCTTTGGACTTTTTCAGGTCGGTGTACAAGGACCCTAAAAATATATATCTACAAAAAAATCTTAATAAAACTATCCAATATCCATAGTAAAAACAGTGAACCAAAATTAAAACAAGAATACAACCTTATTCAGGTCAGGTCAGAAAGTCCTTCTATATGGCACATCTCATTACCAAGGGTTTTGCATCCAGGAAGAAAGAGGTCATCATCTCTCTCTCTACTCTTTTCTCATTAGACCAATCATTGATTATAATGCCCCCATTTGGCATGCACCTCACTAGACACCTGCAACAGTTGGACAGGCCACAGAAGTACCTCATGAAGAGGATCCTAGGCATTTAACACATGTCCTACACAGACAGACTCAAAAGACTCCAGCTATTCTCTGTCTCATATCGCCTACTTAGAGACGATCTTTGCTTGACTTACAAAGCCATGTTTGACCCAGCTCTGTTAGAAATGCTACATCTAACGAAATCCCAATACCTCTGCACCACACACTCCAGAGACCTCAACCTCATTACCACAATCAACAGAACATGCTGGAGGGACAAGTTCTTCACCCAGAGACTGCCCATGCTATGGAACATACTTCCCATACATGTCAAGCAGAACACCTCACTGTCCCTCTTCAAGAGAAATCTTGATGAGTGGATGGGTAATAGAAAGTTCACCCTGGGGAATCACTCCAGTGGCTCTACTTGATAGAGGCACTGGGAACTATCGGTTGGCACAATGCCAGGGCACTTCTATGGGCTACGCTTTTAAAGGTTCCAGGGCCATTAGCTTAGTACACACCTATGAACCTATTAATGTACAAAGGAGGTAGATAGGAAGAGTGTTAAAAGAGAAAGAGCAGACAAGGTAAACACAGTAGGATGAAAAAAGATGGTTCTGCTGGAGAAGGTAGGACCGGATGATACTTCACTTTTTTTTGGGTGGGATAGAGCCCCCCCTTTTCCTGAAATATTTAAGATAATAGGGGGAAAGATATCAGAAACAAGGGCAAATATGACAGGTATGGAGTAGCTAGGGGATCTGAAAAAAAAAAAAACAGTGTAAGAAACTTCTCTGTGTGGAGGTTTTTCAATTCCTGTATGTCTAGGTAATCAGTAATTATTAAAAAGTAGTAAAAGATCAGAAAATGGTAGTAGAAGCAGTGAAGGTAAAAATGTCCTAAATAAAAAAATAAAAGCGTATTTTGAAATATTATTAATATTACACATAATTATTAACTCTAGTAGGTATTCGTAAGTAATCCAAGCAGGGTAGACAGTCAGCTTGCAGTCAAAAATCCTTTATTAAGCACATAGACAAGCAATTCAAACAAAACAAGTAGGTATGGGAGTGGTTTATTTTGTTGTAAAAACAAAGTGTATTGGTATACACATTAACAAATTCAAATCCCTTCCCTCATCATTATCAATGTGATATTCGAGCTGATATTGCCCAACTTACTAAATGTCTTAATAATTTAAACCTTATGCCTTTTAAATAAAATTAATAAAATTAATAATGATGTGGTACTTCTTATTAATCAGATTATTATTAAACAAAGACTGTGAAATTATCAAAGACATTATAATATGTGGTTGGAATTATTTAAACAGTAGAACATTTGGCAATCAAGAAAAATTATATTTAGCATCCAGAAAAGAATACATTGTCCAAAACATAATCTATTTCCATAAATTATTGTTAACAAAGATCAGTTTCATCCCTCTCGACTTTTTCAGGTCGGTGTACAAGGACCCTAAAAATATATATCTACAAAAAAATCTTAGTAAAACTATCCAATATGCATAGTAAAAACAGTGAACCAAAATTAAAACAAGAATACAACCTTATATGTTCATTTAATGAGTAAACTAAGCCAGGAAAAGTACATCAACTTGGTGATGTCCAATGTGGGACAGAAAAAAATAGTGTCCTTATAAAAGTAGTGAACACTCCATATAGCATAACACTAAAATCAATATTTAAAAATAAATAAATTAATAACCAAATATAAATTAAATTAAAAAACTGGGTTAAGTACATGCAAAATGCATTAGCAAAACATGTTCTAGTGTTTGGGCAAGAACATCACTTTAAATTTATGGTCATAGACTATGTGCAGCCCATAATTAGGGAGGGTAACATCAGAAACAATGCAGAGAGGAAAGAAACCAACTGGATAGTAAGGCTGAGAGCTGATAAAGGCTATGGCCTTAATGAGAGAGCCTCTATCAAACCTATTTTGAGATCTAGGAGTTTGGTTGTTTCACATTAGCCTTATAAATACACTTTTTTACCTTTGTCATATATATAGATTTGTGATATTATATGTGATCAGGGTAACACAATAATGTTTTAATGCAGAAGTGAGGTTGGAAATGAATGCAGCTTTGGTTTTTAGATAGGATGAGATATATTGAGTTTGTGCTCATGTCTCCCTTTTGACTTTATGACATTTATGGATAGTGAAATATGTACATTTATGTTCTGTCTAGAAATTGTTTTGTAGGATGTATATATCCTTTGATTGCTCTGAAATTTTACATTCATTTTTTATATATAGGTAGAATGGCTAATATGTGAGCTGATTCACTCTGAATGTTTTAGGTAGAATAGTTTTAATTTTGAATGTATGCTCAATAACAACATGTGCAGCGTTTCATTTAAGGTTTTGATTATGCATTGTGTCTGTTATGACAGTTTTTAGTGTCAATGTTCAGGGATAAAATATGTATATTTATTGTTTTATATTGTGTTATCTGGCAGCAGGTAGAAAATGAAGTTGTTTCCCTTTAAATGGTTAAGTGAAGGGCTCGCCCTTGACTGTTGCAGTATTTAAAGAGTGCAACTGCAGCATTTGAGTTTCTAAGGCCTGAGGAAGCAGTACGTGAAAGCGCTAACCTGTTGGATTTATGTGAATAAAATTATACACTCTTTGAGTATTCTGGATAATTCACGTGAGCCTGGTCGCCTCATACGTGGTGCTGTTGTTGGACTTACTGTTTTCTTCATTTTCTGTGGTGAGGCGTTTACTCCGTTGGGAGTACTTTGTTGTTGTTTGATTTATAAATTAAAAAACTATTAATAATTAAAAACTGTGTGACAATTTAAATAATAATTAGCTAATATTGATATCAAAAATCATTTGCAATAAAGTGGAAAAAATTATTCTATGCTTAAGCTAAAAGAAGTGTGATGATAGAAACATATTATACACTACTATTAAATATTATTTACCATGGTATTAAAAACAACTAGAAAGAAGTGTTGATAGTGGATAAATAAGGACAGTAGGAAAATAAAATAAAATTAGTCCTGTAAACAATGTGACAATTTTCTAAGAATCAAAGGTAGCGCTGCTTCTGGAGGTCAAATCTAGTTTTTAATGAGTAATAAAGGTATGAGCATTAGACCATATAGCTGCTGCACAAATGTGGTTGATGAAAGTTCTAGACCAAAAGGTTGACGAGGATACCATGGATCTAGTAGAATGTGCTTTAAGAGGCTTTGATAGGGAAAGGCCTTGCTGACTATAGACAAAAGAAATGCAATCAGTAATCCATTTGGCCAGGGTAACTTTAGAAACTGGTGATGCCAGTCTTTTCTGTAAGAAAGAAACAGACAACTGCTCCAATTTCTTGAAATCTTTTGTTTTGTGTAGATAAAAAAGTAGTTGCCTATGCACACCTAAAAGATGTAGCATGTACTCTCCCTTAATTAAAAAAATAGGGAAGAAGACAGGCAAATTAATTGCTTGATTAATAATCAATTCAGATGCTACCTTTGCTAAAAAGGAAGGATTGGTTCATAAAGTGACACTGTCTTTGTGAAAAACAATCTAAGGGGATTTTGAAGATAGAGCCTGGAGTTCAGAAATTTGCTTTACAGAAGTAATAGCTACTAGGAATGCTGTTTTCTTAGAGAAAATTTTAAAATCAGATTTGGCTGATAGTTCAAAGGGTCATTGGGCCAACCCTTGGAGTATGCCTGCTAAATCCCAATGAGGTGATGGGTCTTTCACTGAAGGTCTAAGTAAGAAGGTGCCTTTTAGAAAAGCCTTACACAATTTGGAAGAACTTAAACAGGAAGCATTTTCTCCTCAGAAAAAAATAGATATGGCTGCTCATTGTACTTTGTAGAAAAAATAACACCTTCTTAAGAAATAGATGCTAAAAATTTAGAACTGCAGATACAGGAACAGTGAAAATGTCAATTGCCATCTAAAGACCCCAAATTGAGAATCTTTTCCATTTACTGTTGTGCATTTTCCTCATAGAAGCTTTCTGGGAAGACAGAAGAATTTGTTAGACTGGAAAAGAGGGCCTGGGCTGTATTGCTATTCATGGAAATGGAGAAACCATACAGTCAATTTGAGGCCATGGATATAAGGATGCGAGATAAGGTCTGGACTCGGGTCCAGTATCCATGGAGGATACTGAACATGAAACCAAAGGAAGGGGAACCACACTTGATGAGGCTAAAAGGGGGCAACAATGATAACTGAGCTCTTCAACTGAAGTTCTTTCTGTAAGAAGTTTGGAATCAGAGGTAATGGGGATAAGCATAAAGGAGACCAGGGGGCCAAACATGGACTAGAGCATCTCTTGGTGACTCCCTCTGAGGAGGATTAGGGAAAAAACCTACTACACTTGTTGTGGGGAGGTGCAAAGCAATCACAGCAAAGTTGACTCTAATGATGGAAAATCTTCTCCGCCACTGATTGATTGAAAGACTACTCATGAGGCATCAAATAGACCTGCTGAGTTTGACCACTAGTACCCTGGATTTCCCCCGTATGTGCTCTGCTATAAGAAAGCAGTTGAAGTAGATTTCCCACTGCCACACTCTCATTGCCTCTCAACAAAGGGGGTAAGATCAGCTCCCCCCCTATTTGTTGATGTACCAGACCACAGACATGTTGTCGGTTTGTATCGCAATAGTGCCTAGAGGAAGAGCATCTTGAAAGGTCTTCAACACTAGTATGACTAATCTCATCTGTAGAACATTGATATGCAAATTGGTCTCTTGGGGGACCACATATCTTAGACTGCCCATCTCAAGAAATTTTCCCCATTCCAATTGGGAGGCATCCATTGTTACAGTGGCTACTGGTGGGGGTAGAATAAAGGAATAGCCTAGGTAAACTTCATCTGATTGAAACCACTAATAAAGATGATTCTTGCAGACTCAAGTGAGTTTGACTGGAAGGACAGAGAATGATGCAGAATAGACCACTGAACAGCGAGAATCCATTGGGGCACATGTGTATTGAACTGGGCCATTGGAACTGAGGTTATGGCTGCTGCCCTTGAACCTAGATCCTGAAGGACAAGTCTGGCTGGAGGAGAAGGGTGAACAAGAATTTGCTGTACCTGAAAATTTATTGTGTCCACATAATGTGTAGGAAGGCAGACTATCTGAGTTGCTGTGTTCAATTGGGCACTTACGAACTCCAGGCTCTGTATAGGTTGTTGATGAGATTTGGAAGTGTTGACTGAAATGCCTAGTCTTTGACAAAGTTGGAACAAGTAGTCCCTGTACTGCTCTAAGAGATGCCTGTTTGGGGCAGTGGGGAGCCAGTCATCTAGATATGGAAATACTCAGAATCCCAGCAGTTTCAGGTGAGCTGCTACCACTGTCATAAACTTGGCAAATACCCTGGGGGCTGTGGTAAGACCAAAAGGCAGGGCTCTGAACTGATAGTGACTGGCTCCCAGTCAAAAGCACAAAAATCTTCAGGTCATCTGTTCATCTTGATGTGACAGTATGCATCCTGAAGACTGACTGAGCACATCCAATTGTCCACTCATAAAAAGGGCAGAATGGACTGAACCATGACCATTCAGAACTTTGACTTCTTCACATATTGGTTCAGGTTGCTCAGATCCAAAATATGTCTCAGGCCCCCAGCCTTCTTTGCTACTAAAATGAACCTTGAGTAAGTCCAAAATCCTCTTTAGTCTGGTAGGACCTCCTGGATGACTCTTTTGTCTAGCAGCTTTTAAATCTCCTGAGCTGCAGCTTCTCTCTGACTGGGTGTGACATCAGGAAGCTTTCTTCTTTTGTTTGGGGAATCTGGAAAAAATGTATGAAATAACCCCTGGATATTTATTTTTAACACCCAAGAATCTTTTATTAGAGAAGCCCAGGCATCCGACTGCAATGACAAGCACCCCCCAGCTGTCACCAGAGGTGGGCAGTTGGGCAACCCTTCAGGAGGGCCGAAAGGGTTTATCCGAAAAGGAATCTTAGAAACCCTGATTTTGCAGGCCTCCTCTGTCACAAGGACAGCATCTTCTGTTCAAATCCCCCCTCTGCTTCTGGAGGAGTTGTCCCCACATAAATCCTGGAAAGATCCCTGAGATTTACTGAACCACATTTTCTTGCTTCCTCTTTGATTCCTAGAAAAGTATCATTAAGGGGTAGAAAGGTGTATCCCTGTGGCAGACAGGGTATTTCCATCCTGTTCACAGCAGGAAAGTATTTCTTTCACATTAGGTCCAAACAAAGACATTCCATCAAATGGATCATTGATGAAAGAAGACTTGAAAGTCTACACAAAGTTGTATAACCACATCCAGACATGTCTCCTATTGGCTATTCCTGAACTGCCAGCCTATGAAGTACCCTCCACATCATGGGATATTAACCTTATGTACACATTGAAAGTGGATAATAGAGTAGTCAGCTGGGAAGAGGACCTCTTGTAGCCCTCCAAAGGCATGGGCTCCGAAAGGGATTTGGAGTGTTCCTTGATCACATCCCACTGTAGTCTTGTGAAGTGCCCTAAGTAATTCAGGGACCTCAAGCCAAAGGTCTCTGAAGCAAATATGCACTTTCTAAACCTGTCCAATGACCTGGACTCTGTATTAGTGGGATGGGCAGAAGAGCTCTGCTCCACTAGCTCCTTCTTCATGGCTGCCACCATATTCATAGCATTCAACAGGCACTCCTTTGCTCCAGTGGTGTCTGTTCTTTAGTGGTGCCAGAATTTTATCTGGGCATCAGGGGATTGGTTCAACAGAATCTGGTTCCTTCCATGCTTGGTGAGAGATTAAATTGATAAGCTTATCCGCCAGGGTAGTCACCCAAGACATAGATGGGCCAGACCCAAAAGCTTCCAGAGAAACTGACTCCTCTGTGGAGGGAGTATCTGAAGACCATCCACCTCTTTTTAAGAATTTCCAGGATGTCTCTGAATGAGATGTCATCCAGTGGAGATCTGAGGGACCCTTCCCCTTCATCGAAGTCAGTATCTTCGGTGAGAGATTTCATAGGGAAAGCTGTGTGTCTCCTTTTGCACATTCTCTTTCGGAGAACCTCTTCAGTGGAATTGTCTGGAGAGGTATCTGAAGAGAGGGGAAGTTCCTCAATGGGGAGTGACTGGACACTAGATGGTACTGGCTGTCCCTGAAAGTATCTCTGATAGGATCAGAGCTTGGATCTGAAAGAGGAAGGGAAATAGGATCCAAGGATAAAAGAGTAATCAACCTCTCCACTACCTCGAAGGCAGACAGACTGGAAAAGGTCATGGCTGGCCACACCAGAGCCAAAACATCCAAAGCTACCAAGCCCTGACCCTGCCTGCATCTGTGCAGTGAGGAAAGAGTCGGTCCAGAGCTGTCCAATGCCAAAGCCTGAGGGGCAACATTAGAGTAGAGCCCAACCCCTCTGGATCTGGTGCCTACTCTTTGGCTCAGAGACTCATCCTGATCCAAAGGAACCAGAGCTGAACTATTCAGGGACACCATCGGAGTTAAAGCTCTAGTCATTTTGAGATCCGACACTGACTCTTGGGGCTCACTGATCCAAGGGCTTCAAAACCATGGGATAGATTGGAGAAGAAGATATCAATATGTGAGAAGTGGTTGGGTGGTTGGTTGATCCTAAGGGAGATGGAGATGGAATAACCCCCATCGGAATCTCAGCTCTGAGGAATTTCCTCATCATCCTATACACACTGGCTTCTGACAGAGTTCTGGAAGATGTAATGGAACAGGTGGTTTACTGGAGCCTAGACTCTCTACTCGGCATCCACTGGAGGAAGGAGGAATGTATCTGAGGGGAAATTGTTTCAATGGTGAACCTGGCTGATTGTGTTTGAGGAGACTTAGATGGACTAACAGTCAGTTCCAAGGGTGTGAGATCCAAGTGTTTTTACTTAAGATCTGATGAAGTCAGATCTAAAGTTTCCTGAATTTTGTGAGGAGGCTCCAAAGAAGACAGAACCAATGTAGTAGCCTTTGGAGAATGAGTAGGGGATCTTTTGTGAGATTTCTTTGACTCCAAAGAGGATTTTACAGATGTACTGGGGATTTGAACCCCTGATGAAGAAGAGGATGAGGGCAGCAGCACACACTTAAGCACCAACTTATTGCATCTGTCCCTAACTGCCCTATTATTAAATGCGGCACAAATGGAGCAGTCAGTGTTAAGGTGTGAAATTCTGAGGCAGTAGACACACTCTCTGTGGGCATCAGAATTAGGAATCTTATGCCCACAGGAAGTGCACTTTTTAAAGCCTGTTGGGTTTTCCTGCCATAAGGAGAACAGACTTTTAAAGGGTGGTAAAAAAAAAAAAACAAAAAGTAAATGAAGAATTTTTTTATTTTATATCTAGATAGCAGACTACAAACAATTGTAAAAAGAATACCCTCTAAAGGGTAGAAAGGTTAAAAAAGAAGAAGATACAGGTACCACCTATGGCAAGTTAGAAACTACCAAATGGTAGAAAAAGGTTGTAAAGATAGTAACTGGGAGAAAAACTTGCATATATAATCAATAGGAGAGGGAGGAGATACATGGAGTATAACATATAAACTATAAAAGTAATATGATTGCTCATAAAAACTGCAAAAACTAGCTAAGGTAGCGCTCAGAGAGGGATCCATATCTGTGTGAGATGGTGGCAAATGAGATATGAGATATTGTTAGCTGACTGGGGCATTATGGGTAGAGGAAAGAGCTTGAGTGTTGGACCAGAAAGTATAGCGTAAGTGGCTGAGTCAGATCTGAGGTCAGATATGATACCTACACTTTGAGGAATGAATGAAAAAGACAACATCAGATCAGTCTTTAAGCTGGCCAAACTGTCACTCTGTGATTATCTATATGTGGGATAGAGTGGTGTTGTTGAGCTCTTCTGGACTTGTCTCTGGATTATGGACTGGTATTATTATCCAAGATTTGATGGGGTGATGTAATTATCCAAAGTTTGAGTCAGTGGTGTCATAATCCAAACAGTATTTAAGAAACCTGATGGGGTGGAGGCACATGAAGATGGAGTGATTAATCATTAAACCTTAGTCACTCTATATAAAAAAATAGCTGTGGGAGAATTTGCCTTTTTAGGGTGCACTTGACAACAAGGTGTCCATGTGATATTCTACCATGCAGGAAGTGATGTTATACTTCCCTTGTGTGCTGTATGTGGGAATCCTGAGTACTGCCAAAATGCTGGGTCGGTGCATTGGTGATACAGCCATGTGCATCACAAACTACCTGGCAGTTCAAGGAATGATAAATCTTCCTGTAATGGTACCTCTCCCCTCATGGTCCAGGTAGGGCCTTGACAGCCCCATGGGTGTCTGTTGCACCAAGAACCTAAGGGAAGCATGCAAGACACATAAAAGGCATACATAGTGGTAACATAGTCCTGTGGTGACCCTAGCAAATAGATATTGTCATCCAAGTGGGCAAGAATAATATCAAGAAACTACTGTAACATCCTGGAAGCTGAAGTCCAAGAGATACCCTTTGGATCCTTTGTCGCCAGAAGGTGTGTGACCAGATATAGTGAGGGCTATGCATACCTTGGTATCTGCAAGAACAGGAAGAGCATGCATTCCCCAAGTTCCAGTTTGTGGGCTATAGAATTTCACCAAAACCTTGATAATCTCCCTGCCCACACAATACATTACCCATTGCCTGTAACGTCTCTGTCTTGGGAGCAGAGTGTAACTCCATGTAGCAGGTTGTGGTACTATAGAAGCAATGAAATGCACAGCCAAACCTAATATAAGAAGAATGCATAGGAAGATAATTTAAACTCAGTCTCCGATTGCAAACTATGTGACTCTGGCATGTCACTTAACCTGAATCACTTCTGAAAAGGAAAGCTTGTGTCCAGCTGGCTTATTCAGTTAACAAATAAATAAAACTTCTTCTTCTTTTGGTTTTTCCTGGTTAGGGGTCACCACAGTGGATCACCTGTCCGCTCATGATTGGCAGTGAAGTTTTACAGTGTCGAGTTGCCAGCCTGGCGCCTAACCTTCCACAGAAGGCACACACACACGCACTCACGCCTAGGGCCAGTTTAGAATGTCCAATCCACCTACAGCATGTCTTTGGCATGTGGGAGGAAACCGGAGCACCCGTAGGAAACCCACATGACCACAGGAAGGACATGCAGACTTCGCACAAAAGGCACCCCAGCCGAGAATTGAACCGGAGAACCTCTTGCTGTGAGGCAGCAACGCTAACCGCTGCGCCACCGTGGCTGCCTAACAAATAAATAAAACTAAAAAAATATATCTATATCTATATTTATCTATCTATATCTATATATCTATATCTATATTTATATATCTATATCTATATATCTATATGTATATATTTGTACATAATTAACAGATTTCAGGATTTTGATTTTCTGATTAAGTACTGTCATCTTCAATCTGATAAGATCACTGGAGATACTTGTGATGAAAGGAGATACTGCCACCACAGCTAGTTGGAATTTTTTAAATAATTATATGTTATTGGTGAATATTGAAAAGATTTATACAAGATGCTTGTGTTACAAAATGGATTAGAACTGTATGTTATGTATATATCAAACTGCTTGAACAGATGCTTGTGTTGAATAGGTATTTAGAAAGTGCTATGTCTAAAATGTAACCACAGTGTGCCCTTCTGAAAGAGAACAGAAATGTACCTGTACTATTGTAGCTGTTTAAATGTGCATGCTTAACAGAAAAAACTGGAGGGTTAACCTCAGTCCAGCAAACTTCTGAAAAATATCTGAAATTAAATCACTTTATAGGATGCAATAAAGAGGCCATCTCTCAAGATTTCAATGCAGCTAGAGACACAAGGTCTGTACTAGGAAGTGTTCTATATTGTCCTTGGAGTGAATTAATTGCTACTTTTAAAACATGAAGGAATGCAATTGTTTTATAACTTCCAGTATCTGCCAAAGATCTGAGGAAAAGCCCTTATGTGGATATTTTTGCAGGTAGGTGCTAAATACTGCCAGCTTCAGCAGTGGGGGTTTGCCTGGGAACTAGAAGTCAGATGACCAGAAATTATGCCATTCTGCAAGCTATCCCAGTAGTAATATTTTAAATATTAATTTGAGAAGTCTTAGTGAGACAGAGCATTCTGCATTATGTCTTGGACTTGACAACAACAAAATCCACTCACCACATCTGCCTTGATCTAATGAAGTAAGTTTCTAGGGAACAGTATAACTCTCTTTGATACAGTCATGAATATAGTAAAGCTTAGTTTAGATGTTTTTCTTTATTTGTGTGAGCCTGTACTGCAATGTTATTTTAAATAGTTCCTGTGGTTTTGAAGTCTAATGTCACTCTGGATATATATTTAGTATTGTCTTGTTCTTTTATTATTTATTATCAAATATATATTTGACCTTTCATTATGGTCGATCTGTGTAGAGATATTTAAGTTTTGATATTACTTGCATATTTATTTGTTGACACTGTGTGGGACACTCCTAATAGCCTTGCTCTTGGTCGAACTACCATTTGTATTAGTATTAATATTACACAGTAAGATTGGGCACCCTTTGTTAAGGGCCTTAAAGTAGCTGATAAGGAGTGACTGGTGGCAGTGAAAACTACCTTATAGTCTGGGCAGAAGGGGGCATAGCTAGTAAACCTGTGCCAGCCTTTCCCAGGTGTGTATGTGTGTGTAACTCAAACCTCAAAGAGTGCGTGTGTGTCAGGTATTTGGGCAGTGACACAAAGCACTGGTTGGACAGAGAGGGTGCTGAAGGTCTTGGCTTGGTCACTCAGCTGAGATCTCAACTCTATAGCTGTGCCAGTGGGGAGTCTTATTGGGGATCTGGAGAAAGAGTGAGAAACTAGACCCAGACTGACTGTGGTCTCTGTGTGCTCCTAAGAGAAATTGCACTTGATGTAGACAGCTGCATCTGGAAATACTGTGTGTGTACTTGTCATCTTTTCAGTGAACATCCCCCACTGTTGCCATTGGTGGGAATTGAGGCTCCTTGATTACTGGTCCAGTGGAAGGTCATCACAATAATGCTATGGAAAAGACTGGTAAGTGTTTACTACTGCTGTTGCTGTCTCTGCTGGAATACACTAAAATTACTGGTAGACCTGCAGCTGGCTCATTTTGCACCCAGTGCTACTCCTCAGTCATAGCACCTCTTAACACTAGGTTGAGGAGCAAAAAAAAAAAAAAATTCTGTGATGTGGGTCTCCTTCTTTCTTAAGAAGAAGTGACAAGTCTTAAAGCCTTTTGCCCTCAGAATGTGAGAGCAAACAAAACACAAAAAATGCGTAACTTCTGAAGTTCTAACTCCCTATGCCATCCCACTCTACATATGAGCAAAACAATCTGGCGCTCCTTCCTTTTAGAAGGAGTACCAGGTCCTAATGCCCTATAACCTCATGAGCTATGTGAGAAAAAAAAAGCTCATTTCTACAGTCTGGTACACCTTCCTTCTAAAAGGGGCACCATACCCTTGCCGTCCCACACATTTACGTATGGAGAAAAAATTTAAAAAATGATTTGCGTATTACAACCACTAACACACTGCACCTGTGGTGGCTGCCCCCTCTGCCCCACTGTAGCTATGCTTCTGCTTACTGGAAGTATGAAGGTTAAAGTTTTAGGAACTGTAAATAGGAGAGCAGTTGCCAAAGGATAATGAAAAAATTTAAAACCATATATGATTTGTATTTGCAGAATGACCTATTTTAATGACATTATAGGCTATTTGGAGTCTTATCTTCATAATTTACAATACTATGTCCTAGGAATAGATAGTAGTTATTATTTTGGTATACCTGGTTAAAAAAACAGTTAAATTATTTGCTTTCATTTAAACTAATATTTATAAAGAAATATAATGTTATGTAAATGAGTAAGGTATTTCAATTGTGTTGTGTTGTATTATTAAGCTTTTCTAGTTGCATTTTTAATATTTGTCATATTCTACCATTTGCTGATTAGCTAATAAAATGAAATGACTTAAAAAAAAAGATATTTCACTTGCAGGATATATGAGCACTGGTATTCCCAAAGATGGCTGGATTACCTCAACTATATCCCAAAGGTTATGAATGTCTACAGCCATACCATTAGAAGGACGGATGGGATGACTAGTTATTGAAAGATTGGTATGTGAACCAGTGTATATCCTTAGAAGGCTCAGGGAGGGTCTAGAATGAACAGTACCAGATGCTGTGGCAGGTGGATAACTATCTGGATTTTCCAGAATCTAAAAATGAAGGGCAGAACCCCAGCAGAGCTCCAGATGGAAGCCAGCATTTCAGAGGTGAATTTACCTCTTTAGGGCCTAACAAGACTCTTACATCAATCTCACTGGGTCCGAGATATGCTCTCCACAGAACCAGAGGAGAGATCATCGGAGATGGACCCTCTAATGGTGAAGTGTATTACAAACTGTAAAGAAAATTATCAGAATTAATACCCAAGTAAATGCCATCCCCTCTCTAAAATCTCATATAAATACACATTCTTACTCTTATAACATCCAGCACATGTATACCATTCTTTTTAAGTAAAATTGCAATACCTGAACACAAGTCTTTTCCAAAATCCCATGCTATCTTTTTCCAAGAACCCTGGAGAAAAAGCTAAACCACACGTGCTGAGAGAATATATTCTGGCATTTTTCATGGATCAGACCTCTGATATTAACAGGAAAGTGCCTGGTGTTTGTTGCATCTGTAATGGCTTTAGTGTTTTCAGTACTTTTTTGCATTATTTTATCAATTGTACCCTTTTCACGCTTTGCATGACTAAAGTTGCTGGTTATGTGTTTTAAACAGTCACCTGGTTGTTTATAAATCTATTTGTACCCCACCCCTTCTAGTTAATCAAAACATTTTTCCTGTGATGTTCCACCTTTTTAACCACTTTCTGTTTTACAGTTTATTTAATTTCAGTTAAAATTACTTATACTGTGAAATCATTGAACCCTGGGTAATGGTTACACTGAGTATTTTCCCTTGATAATCCATTAGACTGCATCTCCATATTGCTAATAAAAGTATTTTCCGTGTAACTTTCCACTGTTTTTTCATATTTTTGTATTCTTCTTTTACTTAAATACAGTTAACACTGGTTTCCTAGTCCGGTGGACATAAAACTTACTCACAGCAGTAGTGATCCAGTAACAAGTTATAATTCACTACTGTTTCTTTCTTTTTTTTGTTTTGATTCACTGTTGTTTTTGAGGAATAGAAATTACTAGCTGGAGTTCCAGCTGTTTTCTTATAGTTTTTTTTACTTGTATTTCTCAGCTTAACATTGGTTGTAGCCATTTCCCATTGTCCTTTCCACAGATTCCTGGAGAGAAAGCTGAAGCACATGTGGTGTGAAAATATCGTCTGGCATTTTTTAAGCGTAACCTCCTCATATTAGCCAGGACACTTTCTAGTCTTGTTCCATTTATAATTATTTTGGGATTTCAGTACTTGTTTTCTTATTTTGTAGTATGTTATAACATTTTGAGTGTTTGTGCGACTAAAGTCACTGGCTTTGAGTTTTAAACAGTTGCCTGGCTATTTATAAATCTGCTTGTACTTCCTTTTAGTTAATAATTTTTTTTTTCTCGCGCTGTACTGTACAGTGCAGCTAAAGTTGGTTTTCAGGTCAGGGTATGGAACTTGAGAGCAGCAGTGGTTATCCAGTAGCAGGGAATACTTTACACTGTTTATGGGGTGGGGGGTGGACATTACTGGGTAGTGTTCTAGCTCTTTTCTTATTGATTCTTTCTCTTTAGGTCTTCAGCTTAACAGTGGTGAGGGCATTATTTGATTTAGACCTGCTACATGACTGGGCAGGTATGCCTACCAACCTGGGTCACCACTTAAAGGGTTAGAAGCTTTTATATTTGCTATGTACATTTTTGCTCTTTCCTGGGACTTCCTCTCGAGAACATTAAAGCTCACCCTTTACCTTGGCATATATACAAAATGACAGATAACTCAACTCTCACATACTTCTTACAGCCACCACTTTCAATTTGACGCTAACCAAGCCTATAAGACCTACTGAGTAAGAGCACCAAGGGCACACAAGCAGGTCAGGTAGCTCACGAGTCTTTAATTTCTTGAATTACTTGTCAGCTCTGTTGATTAGTTCATTTAGACCTGCTACAGGACTGGACAGGCATTCCTACCAACCTGGATCACCACTTAAAGGACTAGAAGCTTTTTATTGACTCTGTATGCTTTTGTTCTTTCCTGGAGCTTTCTTTCCAGGACATTAAAGCTCACGCTTTCCCTTGGCATATATACCAAATGGCAGATAACCGAACTCTCAAATCACGTCTTACAGCCGCCACCCTCAATTTGATGTTGAAAAGCCTATAGGAACTACTGAATCAAGAACACTAAGGGCACCCAAGCAGGTTAGGAAGGTCACGAGTTTACTTCATTTCTTGAATTACTCGTCAACAGTCTTGATTATTTGAGTCTCATAATTTTTGTCTGTCCCTCAAAATTTTTGTTTGATTTTCTGGTAAATCACTAAGGACTGCAGTCAGTCAATAACAAGAGCAATTAGGGTTTCATATTTCAGTGTTAGTAGTGCAAGAAGTAGCACACTCACTTTTGATGAAGAAGGCAGTGGATTCTATTCCCACACCAGAAGATAGATTGCTCACACTACAGTGCAGCATAAGGGGGTTATTGCACTCCTGAGTGTGTCATCCATTGGATGAGATGCTAAACTCAGGCCTCGTCATCTTGAGTTGGTGGTAACTTAGGTGGATATAAAAGATGCCATGGTACCTATCAAAAAGTGTAGGGGTCCTTTATTTAACAAAATATAGAAACATTATTTACATAGATGCAAAATGTACATATTTACAGGCACATATATACATTTCTATTGTTTTTACTATTTATCACTTTTCTTTTATTTATTTATTTTACTTTGTTTACCAGTGTAGTACAATGATCACTCTAGACCATTTGTAGGCACACCCTGGGCGAAGAGATTCATAAAAAAGTAAATAGAAACAGATTCACAAACACAGAATACACACAGAAGGTAGATAATCCTATAGGAAATTGATACAATATGTAAATATTAGCAGAGCAGAAAATCAAATGTAAATTAATTTTACTAGTAAATATGAGAGGGAAGCAACAGCTAAGTAGAAGTGATGCAGGGGAGGAGGGATTTAAGCTACGTGTCCAACTGAAAAGCACTTGCAGTCAAATTTCTGATGAAAGTGCCCTTTGAGTTGAACTGTGAAGACGGGGAGAGAGGAGACTTTTTTAAGGTGAAGGGGGAGGGATTGCCAGAGTTTGGGTGCAAGAATGGAGAAGGAATGGTTGGTGCACTGCAGTTTAGTTTGGGGTTTCTGGAGTGAGGAGGTAATTGGGAGAGGTTGTGGAAGTTGTAAGGGGAGGTTTTATTATGGAGTTTGGCTGCAAGAGTTGGAAAGGCACCTGGATGAAGTAGTTTGAAAACAAGAGATCCTAGGAGTAGCTCAACTCTGTAGGAGACCGGTAGCCATTAGGCCTTGGAGAGGGTGATGCAATGGTGTACCTGAGGGGAGGCATTAGAAATGAATCAGCAGATATTGTTCTTGATGGACTGTAGAGTGGATGAGGTTTTCTTAGAGGCTGTAGTTATGATGGGGAGTCCATATTCGAGCTGAGCAAGAAGGCCTCCTTTGCCTATTGCAGCTCTAGCTGATCTACAGAGAAAAGGAACTATTTCCCAGGACCAGAATAAAACAGAACTGATTTTTTTTCCTAGTGTCTTCGATGTAAATTTGGAAGTTAAGTTATAACATCCTCATGGCTATTCTTCCATATTTGATTCATACTCCTTCCACAACCATAATGTAATTTTTCAAAATATATCTGCCAAAATCCATTTCCCATTAAAGAAAATTTCATACAATCTTTCATTTGAAATAACCCATATTACATAAAATTTATTATCTATGCTTCTCACATATTCCTTCCTCTTCATGTAATATCCACACATCATCATTTTCAGAACTGTATTATTTATGTCAGTAATATTCTCAAAAACATTATTCATCCAACGTTTTACAGTTTCACCACTCTTTCACATTTCAAAAATACATGCTGTGTTGTCACTTCCTTCCTAAATAGACTCATCTTTTTATATGGCATATTCCATTTTACTAGTAACTTATTTATTATCAATATCCATTGGAAATCCTGACACTCTACTATCTTGGTACCCCACTTTTTCTTTACTTCAGTCGCTTTAATCACTTCTGTTAAATTTCCCATGAAGTTACATAATAATATTATTTCATCACATTATTATACCACATCCTTCTATCTTTCTCTGTGCCACCAATTTTTATTTTCCATGTTACTATTTTTTTCTTGACAATTTTTAATTTCTTCATTTACATGTTATTTTTGTCTTTTTCTTATTATCATCTCCCAGAATTTTTTGTACTTAAACATTCTCGCAGTAAATTTCCCATTCTATGCCTTTACCCACTTTAATACTATGTACAAATTTAAAGAAGCAGAAGAAACAATGGGGTTTAATAACGTCAATGCCCCTTCATCTTTCCTCATATACAACACACCACTTTTCACTGGGTTTAATCTTGAACCCCATATGAAAGAAAATACCAGTTACACAATTTCCTTTCCATATTTTTCTGGGATCAAGCCTGTAGTCCCAGCTGGACAGGAAGCAGAGGTTGCTGGACCGATCGAGTCTGAGCACTCTTGGGTGACATCCCTTGCAGTAATTATCTATCTATATATGTTATTTTTCCCATTAATACAGAATTCAATAGATAACCCCTTTTCCTGAATGCTAATCTATACATACTCCAATTGAAGATGTTGTTGTTTTTCGGTTTTTCCCAGTTAGGGGTCGCCACAGCGGAACTCCGGTCCGCTAATGACTGGCAGTAGATTTTGACGAACGCTGAGGTGCCAGCTCGACGTTCAACCTTCAACGTAGGCATGCCCATTTACGCATGTCTTTCGAACGCCCACCCAACCGCGGGGAGGACATGCAGACTCCACACAGAAGGCATTCCCCGCACTCCAGCCAAGAATTGAACGGGAGAACCTCTTGCTGTGAGGCAACAACGCTACCGCTGCACCACCGCGGATAATGTACATACTCCAATTGAAGATATATTTCTTTAATTTCTTTTACCAGCCCCTCCCGATGCATCATAACTACATAATTTTTCCCAAATGTTATCCCTAGCAAAGACACTTCATTCATTGAAAAGTACACATCCTGATTTTCATCACATCAACCTAAACCTTTACTTTTATCTTTATTCAAGGTCATTCCCATGTTCTTTAAACACCTATTCAGACAAAGCAACACTTTCCTCATCAATATTTTGTTCTTAGCAACTATAACTACTCGAATCACCACCTCCTTTTAAATCACATATCTAGCATCTTTCATTTTATAAGCTACTTCCCTTGCTATCGTGTTTGTTACCAATAGAAACAATATTCCACTCATGGGCCCCCCATGTCTTACAAACAACAGCAGCCAGCACTTCAAATCAGCAAAGCCAATTATTTAATATTATTTAATATTATTTCATTAAGTAACAGACCGGTTTCGGCAACTCCATGCCTTCATCAGTGTTAAAGTTCCAAACAACAATGCCACATTAAAATATACAAGTGATAGAACACTGTTGGAAAATCACCACCCATTTAAAGAGACAGCATCACTTCATTGAGCCCCGGTGAAAATAAAGTCGCCAGTCTCATTATCCAGGAATATTCCTTATTATTCAGGATGCTATGCCTACCTAACTTATTACATGAATCTATGCCTTAAACCACACTTCATGCATATTTCTTTACTCAGCTACACATTCACTAACACTCTCACTCTGTTTTTCTGATATGCTGACATTCATACTCTCCTAATTCTGTTACCTAGTCCATACGTCTTCATAACATCCAGTAAAGCATTATGCCCTATTGCATCAAATGCCTTGCTAATATCACCTACCAGAATTTTCATATTTCCCTTGTACTTATAACGTTATCCACAATTTCTCTCATAATCAATAATAGTTTTTGACATCCCATTCCTTTTATACCAAATATGCTTTTTTTGCAATAACCCTCTTCAGGCCTTGTTTCCATTTTCCTCTGTATTATTCACATAACGATGTTATACTCTATGTTATTTAGTGTGATTAGTCTCCAGTTTTGATTCCATTCTTCTCATCTTTCTTTTATGTGAGTTTTAATATCCCACTACATAACTTTTCATAATAAACCCATCCTTCATCCATTCATTCAGTACATTTACAAAACATTCTCTTTGCCAATCCATTAATCTCTTGTAAATTCTATACCCTATACCATCTGGGCCTGATACTGAATCAGCATTTACTTTCCTAAGTATTTAATTAAATTTATGAATAGTAATTTATTTTTCAAATTCTTTCTTAACTGGAGTATTTAGACTTTCCATTTTCTCTAATTTTCCATATGTGTGTTCCTCATGCTGTACCACAATACTCAAACTTTGTTCTTATGTTCTTTTTACCTCTCCTTTTACATTTTTAATTTCCCTTATTATAATAATATCCTCCTTTACTGTTTTACCCAAATATGCAGATGCCGCCTCCTTCTCCTAAACAGTAATGCATTGCTTTGTTCTCAGTTTCTTTTATATATTTATTTTTCCTTGTCATAATACTGTCTTGAATTATTTTCTAAATTCTGTAACACATTTCTATACATTATCCCATACTTTACATTTTTTTCTTTTCTTACATCATCCTTCCATTAAAAAATGCTTTTATACTTTTTTAAGTTCAATCCATCATTTAGACCACTTTTTATACAAGTCCTTCATGGTTATATGATCCTTCCATAACTGCAGTATTTCCCACTCACCAATTTCATCTCATAATTTCTCATTTATTTTTGTATTCCCTTTCCTGTTTTATTATACTCCCTTTGTTCCATCACCTCCATCCATATTGCTAAAAAGCCTGAAAAAAACATCACAACTGTATCACCATCTGCTATTCAAAAAGCCTTCTGTTAATAGAAAATAATCAATTTCGGATCCAAGTGCCCCCTTCTGTAAGTACATTGACATTTGTACCACACAGCTAATTTACCACAGTTTATCTCTTTACGTAATTTTTTTTTACATCTGACCCTTTCTGTTTACATTTTCCCCTTAAATCACAAAGTCCTATGCTATTATAATTTTCATGTTAACCATCACAAAGTTTAGTATTTGTTGAAATAGATTCTCTGTTTCCTAGTTACATATGCATGTAATGTTATAACACTATAAACATATTATCTCCACCTTACATATACAACAGTGAACTTTCACATCCTTTCCAACATTACATCTAGTATTTTCACTGTTTTTTTCACAATACAGCCACTCCAACACAACATTCAGTTCCTAAGTTCTATATTATATTATATTTCCACCCCACAATTTTTCTGTTTGCAGTCTTTCTTCACTTGTCAGGAATTTTATACTCTCTAACTGAATAACATCCACATCACATTTAGCACACCATTCCAATATCCCTAGCCTTATTACAGTGTTAGTAATAGTGTTCACATTTACTGAAAGTACTCTAAATTTATTGCTTTTCCTTCACTTTAAATTAAAGGGAAATATTTTTACATTTTCATATTCTTATTTTTACTCTTTCCCTAAATTATTTTTTTGCTGGATTTATGCAGAAATAATACCTGATCCTCAGAATTAGATTTTTTTCTGGCTAGAGCTTCAAAAGATATTAGTATCAATAACTTCTTCTGACTTCTCTTCCTGCATGCACTCTTTGTCCTTATTTTTCCACTCCATATTTTTTCGTCTTCTACTGTTTCTTCATCACCTAGTTCACTTTCTCCTCCAACTTCTTGTTATCCTTCCTTGTGTTTGTTTTTTTCCCTTTCCTCTTCTTTTTCATTATTTACTCTTTGGTCTTGATAATCCATCCAAAAGTGTCCCATTTTTACACAACCTGCATTCAGGCATCCGTCTTCTTGCTGTATGTCCTTTCTTCCTGCACTGGTTACTTTTTACCTTGTCATAATCATTAATTAAATGTGAAATGTCCCCCAAAAAGAAACAAGATTTCGGCCTGACAGCATATCTTTAATGTCCCTCAATGTCCAGCTACAAAAATAACACTTGGCAAGTGTTTCACCATTTTTGTCACATTTCAAAACACGTTCAACTTCTACTCTGCATTCCATAAGTTTTTCTCATCTCTAACTTTCACAATATTACCAACAGTTCCACATAGACCCTGCTTGCATTTTTAACATCACCTTCTTTAAGTTCTTTAGCTCTAAACTGCAATGTAATATTTTTTTACATTTCAAATTACTACAAGAAAACAAATAATTGCAGAAATGCCATCATCAGTCCACCAGTTTCAAATGTTGACAAAAAAGTAACTGTCCCAATATACATAAAAGACCACATTTCTTGAGATTTAAAACCCATAACAGTTACCAAATTGATCCATACATATCTGTCTATTAGAAAGTGTCATTTTCTGTTCTTATTCTCACAGTCGATCTCTTCTTTTAATAACATTTTTACTTACAGTTTGTTGCTGCTCTCCTTTTTGTCTGCTGTCACAACTGCATATGTTTAGTTCCTGCATTATCTGCTGCCACAAAACCAGGCACCTTCTCAGTTTGTTACTGCTTTCCTCTTTTACTTTCTGACACTGCTGTGTAAGTTTTAACAGCTGCGTTCTCTACTGCCACACCACCTGGTTCTTTCTCTGCATTACCAGCACTTCTGAAAAAGTTATCTGCCATCTCACCCCATGAAACAGTAGAACTGTCACCTGGATCATCCTTCTCAATTATTTTTAACAGAATATCATCTGCAAGCCCTTCTGACACCAATTCTGTTACTTGCACCACTTCAACAGACTTCCTTCCTTCTGCGTAGAGACAGCTAAGTGTTACACATTTGTAACATCTGCCACACAGGAATATTTGTTTAAATTCTGAAGCTCTAACTCGAACAAATATTTCTCATTTTCCACCTCCAAATTCTCCATAGCTTTTATCTCTTCCTGCATGCTGCTGCTTCCCTTAGGCCTCTTCCTTGCTGCTGTGGGAGCCCTCCGGCACCATCCAGCAGTTCCAAATGGTAGGAATGTTCCCCAATACCCTGGCCAAATTTCTTCTAATATTATAAATACCACCTTGAGTCTCCCCTGAAAAGAGGGCACTTACTTAATGGGACTAACCCGGTCAACAAAGGATTAATAAAAAAAAATGTTCAGAAAATTTATGATGCAAAACCTGTTGTCCCATTAACTTATAAAGTGGAAGAATATATATTTATAGAGACAAAAAAAAGAGAGAGAAACTTTAACATACCTGTGCAAGTCATTAAAAACTTGTAGAGTTCACCTTCATAAGAAAGGCACACCACAGTCATCATTTTACCAAATCCAGCACAAGCGCTGTACAGTCTATGAATTGTGCTGCAGCAACTGCTTCTACAGAGCCTCCTTCCCAACTTTAGATAGTACAGACGGGGTAGTAGTTGTCAGTATTTCATGGGTCACTCAAACTTTACAATAGACACACTGCAACTAGTAAGAAGATATGATTTGACTATGAAATAAAATGAGTACATACATTACTGGTTTGGTGACAGCCGTGACAGTCATTGTTACTAATCAGCAAAACTTTGCAAAAGGTTTGAAACATTAAATACTGTGGAATCGATGAAGCTTTGAGTGGGAGTGGACTGTGATCTTCTTTTCAATGGTCTTCCCTAATCATAATGCCAGCATACTTCTCAAATGCTGTGCTTTAGCTGCATTGCTATAATTCTGGCTGTCAGATTTACATTGGCTCCTTTTAAATTTACTGATGTCCTTTATAAAATCTGACATGTTTATGGGTATATAACTTATTAAATAAATAAATCAAGCCTCTCCAAAGATTTCCTATCAATATCTCTGTAGGGTATGGTATATAAAGATCTTCTATAGTGAAGAATAGGAAAGTGTTCTATCTGACCCTCTGCTAGGATTTTTAAAGGCTAGTGCTACAATTTTTAATGGTCAGAGGTTGAAAGGTATGAATGCCAGTTTTGCTGAAAATAGGTCTGCTTTAAAATAAACAAATAAATAAACCCATACCTGTATACCTGCATCCATACTTGATGCATCTTCTTCTGTTTATTCTCTTTCTTTATGTTTTTCCATTCCCAGATACATACATTTATATAAACTTCTAAAGAGCGATCTTGCACGGATCAAAACTAATTGTAATTTTTCTGCCCTGAATAGTTGGACATCCTTTGCAGATATGGCTAGGTCTTTACCCTAATCACAATAGATTTAAATCCACAATGTCAGTCCACTTCAGTCATACTTCTTTCTCTTCCTCCCATATGCCCTCTTACCTGACCTTGACTTCTCTCATTTTCCTAACCGTTCATTTCTTATAATCTGGAGCATTTCTCCCCGGGCCTCCGCCGAAAACAGGCTCTGTGGAACCTAGTCAGACATTCCCGGTTAACAAATGTTAAATAAATAAATAAATAACTAATCTTCAGTTATAAACCTCTGTTACTTCCAGAAGCATGAACTATTTGGCGGTGGTGACAGGAAGGTCTAAATTGACTTTATGTCTAGATTTATTGTTGGTTCCCGTTTCAATACTGTTTTTTTTTTTCAGTTCATTATGCATAACATATTGTTTCATGTCACACTAACATCTTGTCATTATTGTACTTTTTCCTGTTTTCTCCCCTTCTTTACCCACTGCTATGCTTTGTCATCGAATAATTTACTCTTTTACTAAGAAATGTTCAAGATTTTATCAGATGCATCTTTGTTGACATCTTGCAGCAAGTACACAGTAGAACACCACAGATGCTAGTGCAGCTTATCCCAAGTCAAGAAAATGACCATTATTCAAA